>NC_056730.1:1147289465-1147449465 GCF_019279795.1 Protopterus annectens
CAGGCTGAACAAGGAGAAGGTCACGGTGAGCTGCCTGTCAGGCGCTAGGATCCGCCACATAACACAAGCACTCGGGTCACTCCAAGGCAAGTACAAATATGACTCAGTCATTGTCCATGCTGGTGTGAATGACCTGAGACGTACCTCCCTGGACTACATGAAAAGAGACATAGAGGAGCTCTCTGAGCATGTAGCCCAGGCCGGTATGACCCTGACCTTGAGTAGCATCTTACCCTTACCCAGAATGATGCCACAATATGAAGACAAGATGATCAATTTCAACAATTGGCTTTTGTCATTCAAAGGGGATCCAATGCCTGTCAGCCTGGGATGACATGCTCGACAAGCCATGATGCTTCGCTAGGGATGGCTTGCACCTGTCACCCCTGGGCTTTTGGATATTGGCAAAGGCTCTTGCTACCCCCATAGTGCCTTCTTTAGGCAAGTCTCAAAAGAAAAAACACCTCCATAGGTATCACAAGGGATAAGAAACTGAGTAATGCTACTCAACGCCGGAAGTCTAAACCTCAAGATGCACGCACTCTAAACTCTCCTTAGCATGGAGAACACCGATTATCTGTGCAGTAACAGAAACCTGGCTCAAGGCTCCCAAGAGCACCCCAGCACTACCAAGGTTATACCTCATACCATGCTTTTCAGCCCCATAACTTGGACCAAACCACAAAAGGAGGGGGGAGGGAGTATCAATATTCGTCAAAGATACCCACACCTCCAGGTTGGTGTCACAGCACAAAGCATCAGAGACTATCCATGTGCAACTAACAGTGGGTAAAACTCCCTTCCAGTTTATAGCCTGCTACAGACCACCCTCCCAAACCCAGGAACCCCACTTGGTCTTCCTGAGAACACTGGAGAATATGAAGGTCTCTCCAAACACCACTATATTAGGCGACTTCAACTACCCAAACATAGACTGGGAGAATTACTCTAGCTCCAACACCCTAGCCCAAAGGTTTCTAAAATTTATAAACCCAAATGCTATGGAACAACTTGTTACCACTCCCACAAGAGGGGAAAACGTACTGGACCTGATCATCACCAACATGGGGACTCTGTGCTCCAGACCAGAAGTGTATCCCTCACTGGTAAGATCAGACCATAAACTAATCTCCCTGGATATTCACATCCCGACCCCACCCCTTGCCCAGAAAACCACAGTGAAAAACTTCTCTAAAGCAAATTTCACACTCCTCAAAACAGAGATGGAATCCTTCAAAGCCCCCGGGCCTGTGGAAAATACGGCCCAGACCGCAGAATCCTTTATAAACGCATTCTATGAACACCTTCAGGAATGCATGGATCATGCAATCCCAAATAAAACCAAGACCCAATCCTCCAAAGGCAGACGTCCTGTCTGGTGGACCCCAGCCATAAACAAACTATACAATAGGAGGAAGCTACTACATGATAGAGCAAAATCCCAAAAAGGGAAGGCATCTCTGATCAGTATTACGGGCACTCGCAAAATCGTCTAAGGCCAGCTTCGAGAGAGAAATTGCACAGGGCACTACGGATAATCACAAGGCTTTCTTTAGTTATGTTAGGAACCTGGGTGGGAATTGGGTGGGAATTCGCAGATATGCTCAGAATTGGTCCAAAATGATAAAAATACACCAAACCCACAGACATTGCCAACATCCTAGCTGACAGGTTCAGCACAAACTTCTCCCCCCCCCCTCCCCACCAAAAGGGCAAATATCTATCCCAGCAGAGTGCTGCCCCCCTGACATCTCAGATGCTCAGGTAAGTGCCGCCCTCTCCAAAGCAAAAAACACAGCATCAATGGGACCAGACTGTGTCCCGGGCTGCATCCTACATGAACTCCAAGAAGAGCTAAACCCAAACATAAAACTACTGTTCAATCTCAGCCGTACTACGGGATATGTACCCAAAGAGTGGCATACAGCAACAGTGGTCCCTCTCCACAAAGGTGGTGCCTCAACGGATCCTGGAAACTATCGCCCCATAAGCCTGACTAGCTTGGTCTGCAAAGCTATGGAAAGGATCATCCTGGACCTCATAAATAAAGATGTTTGAGACCTACAGACACTGGATCCTACCCAGTTCGGCTTTAAGGGCAGAGCCTGCCTCTTAAACCTGGTCGATTTCTTTGAAACAGTCACCAAGGCCATTGACTAGGGGAAGGTGGTCCACACAGCCTACCTGGACTTCACAAAAACCTTCGATACAATACCCCACTCGGGCATTATAGATAAGCTCACCAGCTTAAATATAAACCCCCAAGTCACTAGATGGGTTGCAAACTGGCTCAAGGACAGAACCCACATGGTTAGAATTGCTGGAGCCATGTCGGACAGTTACAAGTGGCGTCCCACAAGGCTCAGTCCTGGGACTTCTCTTGTTCGTTATATATTTCTCGGAGGTACAGGCCAACACGGAAGGACTGTGGCTGACCAAGTTCGCAGATGACTGCAAACTGGGCGCCATAATCTACTCTCCAGCCGACACAAGCATCCTCCAAAAGGGCCTCATAGAAACAGACAACTGGTGCCAGAGTCATGGCCTCAAGCTAAACGCCAAAAAGTGTATAGTCATCCCCTTTGGCAAAAACAAAGTGCCCACAAATTACCACATAGGTGGTAATCCATTAAGTACAGAAGAAGTAATTAGGGACTTTGGGATCCAAGTTGATTAGAAATCTCTCATTTTGACAACCACGTGGCCAAAGTGGTTAGAAATGCATTTTATATAGCCCACCTCATCATGAAGGGATTCACATCTAGATCAGGGGAGGTCATCCTGCCTCTTTACTCATCCCTCATCTGGCCCATAATTGAGTACAATGCCCCTTTTGGGATGTACCTTACCAGACATCTGCAGCAACTGGAAAGACCCCAAAAGTACCTCACCAAGAGGATCAAAGGGCTCAATGCTGCCCGGTTAAAGAAACTCCAGCTCTACTCAGTGGCATACCGCCTGCTCAGAGGCGATCTGTGCCTGACGTATAAAGCCATGTCCAACCCGGAATTAATGGACATGCTGCACCTCAGAAAATCCAAATCCCATCGAGCTACGCGCTCGAGAGACTTGAACCTTAGCACTGAAATAAATAGGACATGCTGAAGGGACAGATTCATAACCCAGAGGCTCCCTTCACTCTGGAATAAAATCCCAGTCCAGGTTAGGCAGAGTCCCTCATTGACTCTCTTCAAGAGGAATCTTGATGAGTGGATGGGAGATCGTAGGTTTACCCCGGGTATCACTTCTATGTCACTGTTAGACAGAGGCACAGTATACTAACCTCGAAAAAGGGCATAGCGAAATTAATTTAAAATGGGTAGCGAAAGCCAAGCATACTCTGGCTAGGCTTATAAATGCCGTAGGGCAGATAGCCTAGTATGAACCTATAAAAGATGGATATGGATTGCCCATAGAAACAGAAAATAGTCCATTTTTTAACAATGTACGGAGTTTTTTTTTTTTTTTTTTTTTTTTTTGTGTATTTCAAGCATTCATCTGTTTTTAACAGCGAAGTTACTGTATCTTAAGCTAAACTGTTTGGATTTTCATAATACCTTGGGCAAAGACGAAGTTACAGAGCACTTGCAAGTCACTGGCTCCTGATGGCAGTCACCAACTCGTATGCTGTCTTTGTATGCTTCAGCTGTATTATTTAGATCTTTTTCATGCAGAAATTGCAGGTATAGGCGGGCAGGATTTCATATTTTTCATATAAATGAACCAGTTTACGTTTATCTAGGTTAGCTACCTCATGAACAGAATTGTCTGATTTTTCTTTTACAGCCTGTTAGCTTCCTCATCCTGGAAACAGTCCTAGATCCTGTCCGATCATTTTACAGTTTGCCTCGTGTGTCATACATTTCATATCTTTGACATAATTGTTGTATTCTCAGCAAAAAAAAAAAAAATCTTCTGTTACATACTCAATGTTTTGTGTGAAATGTACAGGAACATATATATCCTCATCTGTTTTTCTGCCAATGACAAATGTGCATATTGCTGATTTAAATTCCATATTTTTAGTTTACTTGCCGTAGGTTTTAACAAGGCTTAAGTGCATTTCCAGATATGTTGCATTGTGACTCGGTGGGGTTGGGGGGGGGGGGGGGATAGAGGTATATTTATATATTAACCTCACAACTGAATCTGCATTCATAACCAAGTTCTTATGCATTTAAGAGCTGGGTGGCAGGAATCTCAAGAGGAGAATATTTACATCCATGTGAAGACCACTTAACAGTTGCTATGATCAGAGAGACCCAATAATAATTCTTTTGTAATGCAAGAAACTTTGCGTACTCCATGCACTACCAGTTAGAGAAGTTTTAAAAACTTTATGCACCTCACTCTGCCACACTTACTTTTGAATGTATGAGAGCAAAGTGTATAACTGCATTTAATGCTGAGGAAAAAAATCTTTGCTTGAACACTGCTCTGTGATGGCTGTGGTTATGTTCTGGCACAAGACTAGAGAGTGCTGAAAAGTGCTTAACAAAGCATTAAGCACCTTCTTGTGCCAGAGAAGTTCTTGAGTTGTCTTTTCTCTGCATTAAGAACAGCTTCACAGCACTCCATGCACTGCTGTACAAGTAAAGAAGTGTGCATATGCATGGGAACAGTATTAACAAAAGCAGTGAATAGGCCACATATGTCATTAATAGTCAGCAGTATCCTACTCGATTTAATATGTCAGCAGTGTCCTACTCCATTTAATATATGAGCCATTAAACACCATATGTCATCCAGACTTCTGACATTACCAGTTTCGCACTCCTATATTTTCACAAGTGTAATTTCAGTTTGGATTTGCTTATTGCATAATTAGTTTTATGTATTGCATTTTGGAAGCCTGTTCCAGTTAGCAAGAGTAGTGTAGTAGAAAACACATTTCCGTACAGCTAACACAAAAGGATGGTATTTAAAGTGAGAGCTCACTTTAATTGTGGGAGCTGAGAGAGTATTTGCTTCACTTAATTACAAGCCTTGTGGGTTAATGAGAGCACTAATAAAGGTACAGTAATTTTAACTTGGAGATGACAGCAGAAGGGAAGCAGAAACCATGATAGGCACTCTGATTTTTCTGAGTGCAAGTCCGTAATTAGACATAGATGGGTAGAGAGACTCGATTCTACATATTGTGTTTAAAACGATTAGACCAATATTAGTAATGTGACTAGCATTTGATGTTGCAGCGGTCAATTAATGCTGTGATTTTTAGTAGGTTGTGTTCAGATCTGGGAACAGGAAGTTGGATTCTATTCGCTTATCTGGTTTCATTAGTAAGGTGGTTGGGTTTCTGTAGCAACTTTGATTTGCTTAAGCACTTTGTCAATTCGGAACTCTCTATGGTAATTGGATAGGGTTGAACCAGAGGCCTAGGGCTGTGTGCTTCTATGAGAGAAACTGACAGCAGGGGATGTTTGTGTAATTGTGAAGATTTGTGGGGCCACATTCTTTTTCAGTTTCCATAAACATGCATGCTGTTCATTTGGTACGGTTTGCTAGCCGTTTCTCATAAAATATATCTTGGAGTTTGTGTTAAGTCCTTGTGACTAGAATTCCTTTACTTCCTAACCTTAGAAGGATCAGGTTCTCTGCATACATACATGTTTATGCTATGCAGAGCTGATTCATGATTGAGGTTTTATTATAGAAAGCAGAGTCCCAGGGAACTCTAGCTTTGAAGAAATCCATCTACCAAGAGAACATTCCAATCTTCTCCAAAATGCTTCTTCACTGTTTTTAGAGAATTTTGATTATAACATCTCATCTCATCTCATGACTTATTTAAAAGGCTTATCTCACATGAGTGGGAAACCGAAGGTCAAATCTGAGGTGCAGTAAACTATAGAAAAGTTGCTAAACCCTTTCCTGAAGCCATGTTGGGTCCATGATAGTAGGTGTTACATATTGACATGATCAAGAATTTTGACCATTTTCCACTGTGCAACGCATCTTTTTTATTGATAATGGCAAAACATAATTGATTTATTTTTTAAATTCTGCTCAACAGTGTGGTTGTGCTCCTCGGCTAGACTTCAGTTGAGCATTAACTTCTTATTACTGTAACAGCTATGTTGTTTACACATAGTGCTACGCTAAACCTCTCTTAGGTGTGACTGCACTGAACCTCACTTAACTGCTCAGTATTGGTTGTGCCTTCACCAAGCATAGTTTTCCTTCTACACCCTTCACCTAGTCATGTACCTGCCTAAGCAACTGGAAAGGTCCCTGAGATTCCTAGTGAAGAAGTTGTTTCCTTGAGCTACTAGAAAGTGCTTGGAGCACTGTCACTTACTTGATTTCTTATACTCTCTTAGAGTGATCTGTAATTTACATTTTACCCCATTACGGGACTCCATACTCTTTGACATTTGCATCTTCACAAGTCAAATGACTCCACCAACACCAGAACTAGCGAGTTAAATGCCCACAAGCACATAAGACTACACTTGAGCGACACGTTTATTTAATACTCTGTGCCTACCCTTCTTCTGTAGCAGACTTCTCCAGGAAGTTAAACAAAGGGACATGTGTTTCATACTTCAGATTTAAACCTGGATGATTGGATGGCTACCCAGACATTTACTCTGGGACTGACCTGCTTTGAGGGGTACAGCATGCGGTTTGGTACAGGCAAGACATAAATGGTCTTGTGATTCAGTTGTCTCGTGTTTCTTATGATTCCCATGTACTACATTAGTTGCTGAGGCATTTTGTTTAATACCAAAGTTTGTTCGTACCCATTATGTAGGAAGCACCTTTAATGCATCTGCTAGTGAAAAAGCCTGCCCGAGTCCGAGGACGGTTTGTATTTTCTTGAGCAGATTTAAAGACAGCTTAATTGCCATATTTCAACGTGTTATGCTATGGCACACTGCAGTTGGAAAGAGTAGCTGTCCCTCACAGCAGTGTTTGCCCATATTTAGGAAGATGCAGGGCTCATATTTGTAAATAGAAAGGTGACTAAACATTTTAATATTTTTTAATAGTACTCGTACACTGGTAGATTTGGCTTACTTTTTATTTTTCTCTGCCGAAAACTGCTTTCATATGACAAGGGCTGTGATTTTAAACAAAATTCAAAAAAGTAAAAACTGGCTTGTCCGGGAAAAGAATGCCACCAGTTAACCCAGTAAGTTAGGAGTACATTCTTCAAACGAGTAGCTGTAGATGTTCTTCATCTCACATTGCTGCAGTCCTTACACTTGGGTAGTCCGCTGTCCTCGGTCGGCCCGAATATCAAAGTATAAGGCTGACGTCGGTCAAGGCGCATTAGACTGACATCAGGACGTCAGGGTACAAATGCGCATGACCAACGTCATATCCTCAGTCTTTTTTGCCGCATGGTCCGATGCAGAAGCAGCGTTGCAAGTGCCGGTTGGCGTTCTGAAATTTTTCGAATTCGGAGTTTCAGACCGAGTCAAAGTTGGCTAAGTACCCGTTGGGAATATTTTAGTTTTTTCTTGCCTCAGTGGTTTACCGGATGTCAGAAAAAGTGAATAACTGTATTTCTTGTGGGAAACAGATACCGCATAGAGATTATCATACTTTGTGTATTCCTTGTTTAGGGCCTGAGCACGACGTTGTTGGGTGTCGCTTTTGTGCTAGATTCAATAAGCGCACTATTAAGAGAAGGTTAGATTGTGCCAGGTTAGTCTTTGGGAAGCGGTGCAATTATAATATGCCGTCGGATGCTCCGATGCCCGCTTCTTCGAAGAAGCGCAAGGACAAAGCAGCTAAGCCTAGGCTAGAAGAACCGTCCGTACCGGATGCTGGTTCTTTAGAGGTGTCGGTGGAGCCGGGGGTTCCGCCGGAGGTTTCACTGGAGTCCCAGGGGGAGACTTTGTTATTGCAGGATGTGGCCTCTCAGGAGGCAGGTCAGGCTGAAGGGGCTTCTCAGGTTACTGTACTCCCTTCCCTTCCTAGGGTGGTTAGGCCCTCTCCTCCTGTTTCCAAGGCTTCTCCCAGAGGCAGGCCAGGTTTAGCTTCAGTTGGTGTCACCCCTAGTTCTTCAGGTTCTGTGCCCAAGAAGCATATGCTTAAAATGGCAGAAGATTTGATTACTTTGATTAGAGGTTCTTTGCCCCCTCCTGATAAGAGACCTAGGGTGGAACCTGAGTTGGGGAGTTTTGAGCAGGCTTCGGATGTTTCAGAGTCTTCGGCTGAAGACTTGCAGGAGTATTCTCCTTATTCTGATTCTGATGTGGATGATTCTACTCCTTCTGCTTCTCCTCCTGAAGATTTTTCTTTCTGAGACTCTTGATTCCATGTGGGAGCATTTTAAGTGGGAAGGTCAGGACTTCTCTGATTCCAGGAAAAGGCTTAGGGAATTTTTGTTTCTACCCCAGCATAGGCCTTTGGCTATACCTCCTGTTCTGGATGTTGTGGAAGATGTGTTTGCAGAGGCTTCTCTTAATCCTGATTCTTTGCCTCCTGCTCCTGTTAAGCCGGATAGGTATTACAGGGTGCCTGAAGCTCATAAGTATCTTTTTAAGAGTCCTAGGGCGGACCCAGAAACTGTTAGTCAGGGGCCTAAGGGTGTTAAGGCTTCTGTTGTTAAAAATCCGGTTCCTCCAGATAAAGAGGCCAGGGCTTTGGATAGATGGGGAAAGAAAGTCTATACTTCTTCCACCCTAGCTATGAGGGCTTTGAATTGCCAGTTTCACATGTTGAAATACCAAAACTATCTACTTTCTCAATTGAAGTCTAAGGTAGATGCTCTGGCGGAAGGTATTGAGTGTCAAGAGTTACAAGATTTAGTACATGTTTTGGAACAGGTGGGTAAGCATTCTTTGCAATGTGGTTTTGATGCTGTACAGGCCTCGTCTAGGGTGGCTGCCACTGGGTCAGTTCTTCGCAGGCACGCCTGGCTGAGGGATCAGAATTTGTCTGACCATGTTAAGACAAGGATTTTAGATGCTCCTTTACAATCTGATGTGTTGTTTGGTTCACCTGTTGAGGCAGTCTTAAAGAAAATGGAAGACAAGGCTAACTCTATGCAGACTGTTAAAGATTTTTTGCAGGTTCAGCCTCCGAAGTTTAGTAGAAATTGGCCTACCAAGGGGTGGACGTATCCTTCTTATGATTCCCAGTCTAGGGGTAGATCTAGACGTGGTAGGGGCAGAGCTCAGGGCTCTTTCAGACCTAGAACAGGGAGTTCACCTGCACAGTCTTCGGGTGAGGGCAGGGGTCAGTCCTTTTGAAAACAGACCCAATGACCTACCTTTTCAGCTGCCAGAGCCTTCTCGTCTGGCAGCACCTTTGGGAGGAAGGTTGGCACTTTTCAAGGAAAATTGGAGTTTAATTACCCAAGACAGATGGGTATTGGATATCATACACCAGGGTTACAGGTTTTATTTCCATACCTTGCCTCCTTTCAAAGGCATGCCAGACGTTCCTCCTCAGCAAAGAATAGAGGCTCACAAACAAATTTCTCTGTTACTTCAAATAGGGGCCATACAGCCGGTCCCTATGCCAGAAGTGGGCCTAGGATTTTATTCTCGCCTGTTCCTAGTACCAAAGAAGGGGAACACGTGGAGACCAATTTTGGATTTATCTATCCTCAACACTTATCTGGACATTCCCAAGTTCAAAATGTTGACGTTACAACAGCTTTTACCTCTGCTGGGCAAAGATCATTGGATGGTAACTTTGGATCTCAAGGAGGCTTACCTTCATGTTCCTATCAGACTGAGTTGCAGAAAGTATCTGCTTTCGGGCTGGGACTTCTCATTATCAGTTCTCTGCATTGCCCTTTGGCTTATCTACTGCGCCCAGAGTGTTCACGAAAGTTCTGGCTCCAGTGATAGCTTTCTTCAGGCTAAAAGGAATACAGATCTATCCTTATTTGGACGATTGCCTGATTCTGCCTCAAGGAAGTGACGAGCTTCTTCATCATTTGGAATATGTGATAGCAGTGCTAAGATGCCTGGGGTATTCTGTGAACGAAATAAAGTCCAGTCTAGTACCCTCTCAGGGCATGTGCTTTCTGGGTGTAAGACTGAATACAGCATCCCAGATGGCCTTTTTGACCCCGGACAAACAAAAGAATCTTTCCCTTTACTTTCATCAATTGTCTCATCAGTCCAGGCTGACTGCAAGGACAGTCCTTCAAGCCTTGGGATTCATGGCATCTTGTATTCTGGTGCTTCCCAATGCCAAACTGCATATGAGGAAGCTACAATGGTATCTCAAAAACGTATGGACACAGCACTGCCAGGATCTGGACACTGTCATTCAAATAATACCTTGCATTCAAAAGGAATTTTTGTGGTGGGCTCAGGAATGTCACCTAAACAAGGGACTCTCTGTGACCCGGCCAGAGGCGAGTCAGATTCTAACGACAGATGCCTCAGACAAAGCTTGGGGAGCTCATCTAAATGGAAAGTGGATACAAGACAAGTGGCCTGCCAGACTACAACATCTACATATCAACTTGAAGGAGATGTTAGCAGTCCAGTTTGCATTAATAGCTTTCAAGGATTTACTTCTTCCAGGGCAGGTGTTGATTCTAACAGACAACACAACTGTCATGTGGTACATCAACAAGCAAGGGGGAACACATTCTTATCCTCTATGCAGACAAGCAATGATTTTGTGGGAGACTGCTCTCAGTTTACAGCTACATCTTCAGGCAAGGTTTCTGCCGGGAGCACAGAACTCCTTAGCAGATGTGTTGAGCAGACGAATTATGGATCCCCACGAGTGGAAATTGGATCCTCATGTATTTCAGAAATTGACAGTGTCATGGGGAACTCCAGACATATATCTGTTCGCTTCTCCACTAAACCACCAGCTGCCAAAGTTTTGCACGAAAAGGTTTCATCCCACAGCTTGGAAAGTGGATGCTCTTTCTTTCAGTTGGAGCAATCTTCATGTGTATGCCTTTCCACCTCTGCCTCTCCTCCCAAAGGTACTTCTAAAGGTCAGACAGGACAAGCCAAAGATGATTTTAATAGCTCCAGATTGGCCTCGACAGCACTGGTACCCATTACTGAGAAGTCTGGTACGGGAGCCTCCATGGCCGTTGCCTTCGATTCCACACCTGTTGACTCAGGAGGACAGTCATTTACTCAATATCAAGCTTCACTCTCTTCACCTAACAGCCTGGCATATTCTGTTTTGAACCATAGAAGGTCTCAACTTCCACAGCAAGTTTTGAATGTTATTTTGGAAGCTAGAAGGCCTAGTACCAGGAAAGTGTATGCAGATAAATGGAAGAGATTTTTATTTTGGAGTGCAGCAAAGGATTTTGATGTTTCTGAGCCTAATTTAAGTATGGCTCTTCAATATCTTACTGAGTTACTGGACAAAGGTTTGTCCTTCTCTTCTATTAAGGTTCATGCTGCAGCAATTTCGGCTCACTATGATTGTGACCCACCATTGTTTTCTCATCCTTTGTTCAAGCAATTTCTTAGAGGGGCAAAGAATATAAGACCCCCACGTAGAGCTCCTACTCCTGCTTGGGATCTCAATTTTGTGTTGGAGAAACTCACTCTACAACCTTTTGAGCCTGCAGCTACTACCGAGTTGAAATATTTATCGTGGAAGACTGCTTTTTTGTTGGCCATTACCTCTGCAAGAAGGGTTTCTGAATTGCAGGCCCTTATGGCGGTTGAGCCTTTCTTAATTTTCCATAAGGATAGGGTATCTTTGCACTAATCCTTCCTTTATGCCTAAAGTGGTTTCTAGTGTGGCTTTAAACCAAACTATTCATTTGCCTACTTTTTATGCAAATCCCCAAAATAAAGGGGAAAAGATTTTGCACACTTTAGATGTACACAGGCAGCTGCGATATTATTTGAGCAGAACTAAAGGGTTCAGGCAGTCTCAGCAGTTATTTGTTTCTTTTGCTTTGAGTTCTCAGGGCAAGTCTGTGTCAAAACAAACTATTTCTAAGTGGATTGGGTTTTGCATTGCTTTCTGTTATTCCCATCATGGCAAGGAGATTCCAGCTGGGATTAGGCCTCATTCCACTAGGGCTACTGCCACTGGGACAGCTTTTTTAAGGGGGGTGGCAACTAAAGATATTTTGGAGGCAGCTACTTGGAGTTCAGTGCATACTTTCTCTAAGCATTATCACCTTCCACTATACTCTAAATCTAGGGCTGGTTTTGCCACTGCTATTTTACAGGGCATTTTGGCAGCTCCTGCTTCTTTATAGTTTTGCCATCCTCCCTTACCTCTGCTTTGGGATTCTACCCAAGTGTAAGGACTGCAGCAATGTGAGATGAAGAACATAGTACAGTTTTGTACCTACCATAAATGTAGATGTTCGAAGATCCACATTGCTGCAGTCCACTTTACCCTCCCTCCTTCCCCTCTGTAGTTAGAGGCGGTTGTGTGGGTTGGGTTGTATATATTGTGTATATTGTATATTTGGTACATATTGTTAGTGCAAGGGTGGTTGGTTGGTTGTTTGCTGTCTTTTGGTTTTGACCTTTCTTTTAGGGTCTTCTGACATCTGGGGCAAGAAAAGACTGAGGATATGACGTCGGTCATGCGCATTTGTACCCTGACGTCCTGATGTCAGTCTAATGCGCCTTGACCGACGTCAGCCTTATACTTTGATATTCGGGCCGACCGAGGACAGCGGACTACCCAAGTGTAAGGACTGCAGCAATGTGGATCTTCGAACATCTACATTTATGGTAGGTACAAAACTGTACTTTACATAGCCACCACAAACTTTGACCAAAAAGCTCATATTTATAAGACTTAAAGCAGTAACTGAAAGCAGTAACTGGTTCTTCTGAAAAGTGTACTTTAGGAGTTAATTAGATCATTCATAAAGGAGTTAATTAGATCATTCATAAAGGCCGTAGTTGAAGCTCTAAGGTGACAGTAGCACTTAGCATTGTCCATCACACAATTTTTAAAATGTATTTTCTTTACTTAAGATTTATTCGTAGCTAGCAGCGTTGCATTACTTTTGCTTAGGGTGATTTGTTTTAGGGTGTTTTAAACAGGTGGTGACTTTTAGTATAGAGTGTCATACCAGTAATTTAAAATATTTAGTGCACTGATATATATTGATTGTTTATTATTTCAGTTTCTGATTGGCAGGCTGTCAGTGTCACTGGCTTTCTCCGTCAGGGCTCTACACAGTCTTTACTTAATTTCTTGGTTTCTCCGTCAGGGCTCTACACAGTCTTAACTTAATTTCTTGGTTTCTCCGTCAGGGCTCTACACAGTCTTAACTTAATTTCTTGGTTTCTCCGTCAGGGCTCTACACAGTCTTAACTTAATTTCTTGGTTTCTCCGTCAGGGCTCTACACAGTCTTAACTTAATTTCTTGGTTTCTCCGTCAGGGCTCTACACAGTCTTAACTTAATTTCTTGGTTTCTCCGTCAGGGCTCTACACAGTCTTAACTTAATTTCTTGGTTTCTCCGTCAGGGCTCTACACAGTCTTAACTTAATTTCTTGGTTTCTCCGTCAGGGCTCTACACAGTCTTAACTTAATTTCTTGGTTTCTCCGTCAGGGCTCTACACAGTCTTAACTTAATTTCTTGGTTTCTCCGTCAGGGCTCTACACAGTCTTAACTTAATTTCTTGGTTTCTCCGTCAGGGCTCTACACAGTCTTAACTTAATTTCTTGGTTTCTCCGTCAGGGCTCTACACAGTCTTAACTTAATTTCTTGGTTTCTCCGTCAGGGCTCTACACAGTCTTAACTTAATTTCTTGGTTTCTCCGTCAGGGCTCTACACAGTCTTAACTTAATTTCTTGGTTCTCTAACTATATTGAGCTGCACTACCATTAGTACTTGCTTTGCATTTCTGAACATCTAGCGCAAAAGCAAAAAAGTGCTGGCCACATTTTAGTGTCGCATACCTTTCTTAGTAGAATGGGCAAAACGTGTTTTTTGGAAGTTGCAAAGATTGGAACAATGTACTATTTTGAAACTTGTTGGCAGGCACTACTACCATGTTTGACTACTGCGGTAGTGATTTTTTTTGGGGGGGGGGGTTGGGGGTTGAGGGGAATCTGAGATTCATGTGGGAGTATTCCTGGCTGATTCCAAGCATATTTACTTTTCTAAGTGCATCTTTCTGATTTTTTTTTTTTTGTCATTTTTGACGAGTTATGTACAAGTATGGTAGCAAACAAGGCTGCCATTACTATCTGGTCAAATTCCCTTCATACCTCCTTTTATAATAGCACAACTGTAAAGCTACATTGTTTTTATTGCATTACTATGATTAGTATGCAAAACAGATTTGTGAGTATAATGTAAACATATTAAACTTTGAAACCCTATATTCTGCAGTCCACTTGTACTGATCAAAAAAGCAGATTATACCATGACCCCCCATTAATATTCCAAAACGTGCACGCTGATTGACCAGCATGCATGTTGTAAATCGACTTGTACTAATGGAAAAAGATCCGGTCGCCCGGACTTTTTCCATTAGTATAAGTCGTTTTTAAAACACTGTCCCGCTATGTTAAAGGAGTAGATCTCCGTTGCTTTTTTTAAAGCTGTCTCGCTATGTTAAACTCCTTTAACATAGCGACACAGTGTGTAAAAAGCAACGGAGATCTTGCTTTCTCCGTTGCTTTTTTCAAAACTGTCTCGCTATGTTAAATGGGTTTAACATAGAGAGACAGCTTTAAAATAAGCAATGGAGATTCTCCGTTGCTTTTTTTAAAGCTGTCTCGCTATGTTAAACCCATTTTATAGTTTTATAGGTTTACTAACCTATAAACCTATTATACAATGCCATTATTTAAGAAAAGTAATTATTTTTTTTCTGAAATAATGTCATTGTATAATAATACCACTCCTGGGTGTGTAATGCTGGATTACCACGGTTGGCTTTGTTTGGCCGGGCCTCGGGACCAAACCACGCCAACCGTGGGTAAATCCAGCATTACCCACACCCAGGAGTGGGTTATTGCTATATTATTTCATTTAGAACTATTTGATATGTAATATCTACTTGTCAGGACTAGATTAAAAGGTGCTGTAATGGTGTAATACCATAGTTTGTTCACAGCCTACATACCTAGTGCATTATCTAGTTCACATCCTAGAAATAACAAGCACTTCATTTCAGATACCATGTAATAAATAGCCCAGTACATTAATACAGCCTCAGTCTAACTTCCTACCCAGTAAGGACAAAACTGCCAATATCCATTAAGGAGTTCTGCAGCTGTTATGCACTACACAGTTCCTGATGTACATTACCTGAGTTATTTACAATTTCATAAGCTCTTTATGTACAAAAAAACGATGCACACCTCATTTCCTTCACAGCTGAATCTGGAAGGATGCTATTGCTTTTGTTTGTTATCCAGTTCCTTGGAAATTATAAAGGAAAGGGATAAAGGGGCTACCCTTCATATTGTACCAGTAATATATAGTGCCGTAATGATTGCTCATATGCATGCATCAAATTTCTCTGTCATGAAGATGCTTCTTGGATGTTTTGATGCCTAATCTTTAAAAAAATGTCTTGTGGAAATAGATTCTTACATAAACAACTCCCATTTCCTTATTCCTGTACCCTTAAACTTAAAAAAAATAAAATAACAAAACATTCATGCACTGCAAAGATTAATAGATGGTATAACAATTTACCAGGAAATTGTACTTGTGAAATGTGCATCTGAATGGTTGTGACCTCTTTTTTGAGTTTCACCTTTAACTTTATAAATGTTTGTATACAGTTTAGAGTTTGTATGTGGAAACATTAGTCAGGAAGAATGTTGTGTCTGATGAAGTCTCTTACGGAGAGATGAAAGCGCTAAAACTGGTTGTTTAATAAAGATGGAGTGTTTTTGGAAGATTTAATTGGCTTCCTGGATTCCTAGTTCACCTTATATTTATCCAACAGTTTTATCCGTTTTTTTGTTGCTCATTAATCAGGAAGAAGTTAGTCACACTCTTGCTTTATATGTCACACATGAAAAATATAAATTCAGCATCACATGTAGCATCAGAGATAAACAGATACTGGATCAAAACCAACCAGCATTCACCATCTAAGCCGTAGTATACAGAAGGGGTAAGAGAAGTATTTTGATAAACCTAAAGTCACTAAATGCACAGTCTTTAAAACAAATGCATGTGTCTTTTGGCTTTTCCCTGTTAGGGGTCGCCAAAGCGGAACTCCGGTCCGCTAATGATTGGCGGTAGATTTTTACGTGCCGAGTTGCCGGCCCTGACGCATAACCTTCAACGAAGGTACGCCCATTCACGCATGTCTCCATACAGAAGACGCTCTAGCTGAGAATCGAACAGGATGTCTTACTGTGTGGCGACAATGCTACCGCAGCACCACCACCGCAGTACAGTCTTTAAAAATAATACTCAAATGAAATGGTGAAGAAGGTGGAAATGTCCATGGGGATGTATGCTTATTGCAGTACTAGTGTTGATTTAAAGGGTTCTAGTGTAAAAATGTTAGCATAGATTTAAGGATAAAAACAAAAGAAGAAATGCCAGTTATTTTGGAAGGGGCTTCATCATAGAAACTTTGTGAACAAGTACATTTTTGGCTGTATCCCTGCATGTTTGAATCGTTTTTTTTTTTTAGATTACATCTGAAAGCCCTGTAGTGTTTTGTAGGAGTGATTCAGATTGTATAGTGATTTATTTTGCGCATATACATTGTTCTATACAGATGCCCATTTTATAAGTGCAGTAAGACACATGGGGATATGCATGGTACAGATATTACTGCATGCCAAGGGAAGGTGTTCATGCTTCACGACACCCCTGGGCATGCTATGTCTGTGCCACACACACACCTCCTCATGCCTTATTGCATACATTGTGTGTTAAAATAAATGTACATAATCGAATAACTCGCATTCAAAATGTTGACAATCAAAAGTATGGTAATTTTCAATCCTCAATTTAGATTCAAACATTTAAAAAAAAAACTTATTTATTTTTGCAGGGGAGCTTGCCCCCCATCCCTGCATCTCCTGTTAATTTATATATACAAACTCCAAGACCCCATAATATCAGGGTAAGGATAATTCCCTTTCCCTGCTGTTCCATACCATATAAAATGCTGACGGCAAAAACACCATTGAAAACCATGTTCATTCTTAGTGTTCACTGTTGTTTACAGTTTGAAAAACTGTTCATATGAGCATTTGATGTTTCAGACTGCAACTTTATGATGTGTGTGTGTGTGTGTGTGTGTGTGTGTGTGTGTGTGTGTGTGTGTGTGTGTGTAGTTGCCCTACCCATTAGTGAAAACACCCAAAGATGACTGCCTGAATATTGACCACATGTGGTTGAAAACATTACAGTCAAGCTACCTGTTGGGTGCCAGGATCCGCCACATAACGCATGCACTCAAGGCACTCAAGTCACTCCACAACAAGTACAAATATGACTCTCATTGTCCATGTTGGAGTGAATGACTTGAGACGTACCTCCCTGGACTACATGAAAAGAAACATGGAAGAGCTCTCTGATCATGTGGCCCAGGCAGGTATGACACTAGACCTGAGTAGCATCCTGCCTTCGCCCAGAATGATACCACAGTAGAAGGACAAAATGATTGACTTCAACAATTGGCTAAGCTTCTGGTGTCATTCAAAGGGGATCCAGTATCTGTATGCCTGGGAAGACATGATCGACAAACCACGATGCTTTGCCAGAGATGGTCTGCACCTGTCACCCCTGGGATTCAGGTTACTGGCTGAAGCTGTTGAAACCCTTCTAGTTCCTTTTTTAGGCAAGGTTCAAAGGACAAAACCACCACCGTAACGGATAAAAGCATGCAAAATCTGAAGGTAATGCTACTCAATAATAGAAGTCTAAACCTCAAAATGCACTCTCTTGAGGCACTCTTAAAACTGGAGAACATCTATCTGTGTAGTAACGGAGACTTGGTTCAAGGCTCCAGAGAGCACCCCTGCAATGCCAGGCTACAGCTCTTACCACACTTTTTGGCCACCAAACCAAGACCGAAACACTAAAGGTGGAGGAGTGGCCATATTCACACCTCTAGGCTAGTTGCCCAACACAATGCATCTGAAATTCTCCAGGTGCAACTAACACTAGGTAAGACTGCAATCCAAATTGTAGCTTGCTACAGATCCCCCACCATGCCCAAAGATTCTCACTACACCTTTCTAAACATACTGGAAAATATTAAGATACAAAACACCCTAATACTGGGTGATTTCAACTACCCTGCCATTAACTGGGAAAACTACTTTGGGTACCACCTTTTCCCAACATTTCTTGGAATTCATAAATTCCAATGACCTGGATCAACTTATCCATTGTCACACCAGGGGCTCCAATATCCTAGACCTGTCATTACCAATATGGGAGATAGATGCTCCACACCAGTGGTTACCCCCTTACTGGTCAGGTCTGTCCATAAGCAAATTACCCTTGACATCCACATCCCACCCCCACCTCCCAGTAAGGAAACCTCCGTAAAAAACGTCTCCCAAGCCAACTTCATGCTACTGAAGTCAGACGTGACAAACTTCATGACACCCATGCAGATGGGATCTGAAAGTTCGACTGCTGATTCCTAAACTAAGCACTGTACGAGCACATCCACTCGTATGAATCATGCCATCCCAAATAGAACCAAGATGCTCTCATCCAAAAAGAGGAAGCCAATCTGGTGTTTCCCTGCTATAAACCAACTGTACAACAGAAGGAAGAAACTGTTGCAGAAAAGAGGAAAATCCCAGGATGCAAAAAACTCCCTCACCAGCCTCAGTAAGAAGCTGAGATCCCTCATAAAATCCTCAAATGCTAGTTATGAAAATAAAATTGCCAAATATTCCAAAGACAGCCACAAGGCATTCTATAGTTATGTCATCCCCTTTGGAAAAAAGTATGTACCCATGAATTACCACATAGGTGGCTGTACACTAAACATCGAAAATGTGATGAGAGACTTGGGGATACAGGTGGACAGTGGTCTCCCCTTCAATAACCAGATCGCCACACCAGTCAGGAAATCTTTCTATGTGGCACACCTCATAAGTAAGGGCTTTTCATCCAGAAAAAAAGGAGGTCATTGTCCCACTGTACTCATCCCTCATTAGACCCATTATAGAGTATAACACCCTGTTTGGCATGTACCTCACAAGACCTCTGCAACAGCTGGAAAGGCCGCAGAAATACCTCACTAAGAATCACAGGCCTAAAGCCGATGCCATATGCTGACCGTCTAAAAAAAACTCCAGCTATACTCTGTGGCATATCATCTCCTCCTAGGTGATCTCAGCTTAACATACAAGGCTATGTCAAACCCTAACAGCCACATGCTCCAGGGATCTACACCTTGTCATCGCAATGAGCAAAACATGCTGGAGGGATAGGTTCCTGACCCAAAGACTCCCCATACTCTGGAATAGACTGCCCATACATGTCAAGCAGAGTGCCTCCTTGGCCCTCTTCAAAAGGAACCTTGATGATTGGATGGGAGATGGGAAATTCACCCCGGGGATCATGTCAGTCGCCCTGCTAGACAGGGGTCCAGGGAAGTAAATATTGTGGTAAGAAGTATCCCGGGAATTGTTGTGGCTAGGCTTGTATAGGCCCTAGGGCCGATAGCCTAGTACCAGCCTAGTACCAACCTATGAACCTATAAGTTAGCACCACGCTGCAAATATGCTGGGAAATGGTCATTGGGCATGGAATTTTAAACCTTTAAAAATTAAAATATTGCTGTTTTTGCAGGGAAGCAAGACCCACTACACCCCCAGCACCCTTTGCTAATTATATATATGCTAACTCTGAGATCAAACAATGTATGTACATATGTAGTGTGTGTATGTATAATGTATATATGTATTTACATAAATAAAAAATATACCCTGTATAAGGAAATAAGTGCTAGCCACCTAGTCCTTTCATTCAGTCGCAGATTCTTACTTCATACTTCAAAATTAAACTGCCACAATCATGAAAAGCCATTTAGCAGGGGGAAAAACTTGTCAAGCACAATATATATATATATATATATATATATATATATATATATATATATATATATATATATATATATATAATTTCTTTTTTTATATATATATATAAACACTGGGGACAGACGCACATTACTAAGGTTGCAAGAAAATAAAAATGAAGTAACAAAAATTGGGATTGTGACACAAATTAAGCATACTTTTGTGTTTTAATAAGCACTAAAAATTCAAATACAAGTATATTACTTAAGAAATGTAAAATACTTCCAAAAAATAGATAAATTCATGATGAAAGTGAAAGCATAAACCCCACAAAGAAAAATTGAAACCATGTGGGAGGGGCAGAAAGTAAATAACATGAAGGAAAAAACACCAGTACCCATTGCAACAAAATACAGCCAGCCATTCATAAACAAGAGTTAAAGTAAACCCTCCCTGTTGTAGTTTTATTTTTAAATCCAGTGTATCTGCTGTTGCCTGCCCCTTTCAACAATTTGACAACATAATCCCCCCATTTATTGGCTGTTGACAATAAGCACACAAATATCATTTTGTGAAGTCTCTCCCCTTAAACTACTCACCAGGCTAAAAGACCTTTGATAAAATTAGTTAATACTGAGTGTATTGATACTGCTTGCATTGATTTTTAATATTAAATTAGTGTTTTTTATTTACACTATAATTAATATACTGGTTCTTGCTGTTGACCGAAGGTTTGCAAGCTAGTTGTTTTGTACTGAAATATACTCTGTAGCAAGTCCACCCAAATATTCTAAAGCTGAACTCCAAGCACGTGTAGTTACCCCTGCCCCCAGACTCATTCCTGTGGGTATCATGGACCAACACTTCTCCACAACTTCTCTAACCAGCCTGATTGAGATGGGTATCTTGAGACTGTGTCCAAGTTTCATAGTTTGGTACTAGGCTATCTGCCCTGGGGCATTTATAAGCCTAGCCATAGTGATGTGGCTTTCGCCACCCCATGTAATGGTACAAAGGTGTACAGAATAGATTTAGAATACTGTGCCTCTGTCTAGTAGTGACACAGTGAAGACCCACTTACATAATATAATTAGTTTACTGTGCCTCTGTCTAGTAGTGACACAGAGATGCCCCCTGGGGTAAACCTACGATCTCCCATCCACTCGTCAAGATTTCTCTTGAAGAGAGTCAGTGAGGGGCTCTGCCTAACATGAACTGGGATTCTGTTCCAGAGTATGGGAAGCCTCTGAGTTATGAATCTGTCCCTCCAGCATGTCCTATTCCTATTTGTGCTGAGGTTTAAATCTTTAGCTCTCGTGGTTCTGATGGATTTGGATTTTTTGAGGTGGAGCATGTCCATCAATTCCTGATTGGACATGGCCTTGTACGTCCGGCACAGATCACCTCTGAGCAGGCGATATGCTACTGAATAGAGCTGGTGTTTCTTTAGTCTGGCAGCATATGACATATGTTGGAGACCCTTGATCCTCTTTGGTGAGGTACTTTTGGGGTCTCTCTAGCTGTTGCAAGTGCCGGGTGAGGTACATACCAAATGGGGCATTGTACGCAATCATGGGCCTGATAAGGGAGGAGTATAGGGGTACAATGACCTCCTTTGATCTGGATGTGAATCCCTTCATGATAAGGTGGGCAAGGTAGAAAGTCTTTCTAACTACTTTGGCAACGTGGGTGTCAGAGAGGTCACTATCGACTTGGGTCCCCAGGTCTCTGATTACTTTTTCCGTACTCAGTGGGTTACTGTCTCTGTTATAATTTGTGGGTACTTTGTTTTTCCCAAAGGGGATGACTATACATTTTTTGGCATTTGGTTTAAGGCCATGACTCCGGCACCAGTTGTCCGTTTCAGTGAGGCCTTTCTGTAGGATGTATGTGTCAGCTGGTGTATCGACTATGGCGCCTAGTTTGCAGTCATCTGCGAACTTTGTCAGCCACAACCCTCCCATGTTTGCTTTCACATCTGAGAAATAAATGCCGAACAAGAGGGGTCCCAGGACAGAGCCCTGTGGGACACCACTTGTGACTGGCTTTGAGTCTGACATGGCTCCAGCGATTTTGACTTTATGGGTTCTATCCTTTAGCCAGTTTGCCACCCATTTTGTGACATGTTTTTACATTTAAGCTGTTGAGCTTGTCTATGATGCCAAAGTGGGGTATTGTGTCGCAAGCTTTAGCCAAGTCCAGGTAGGCTGTATGGACTGCTTTGCCCTAGTCAATGGCTCTAGTGACTGTTTCGAAAAAGTCAACCAGGTTCAAAAGGCAGGATCTGCTCTTTACAAAGCCGAACTGGGTGGGATCAAGTGGTCTGTAAGTCCCCAATGTCTCTGTTTATGAGTTCCATAATGATTCTTTCCATAGCTTTGCAGACCAGGCTGGTTAAGCTTATGGGGCGGTAGTTACTAGGGTCTGTAGAGGTGCCTCCTTTGTGGAGTGGGACTACTGTTGCTGTACGCCAGTGTTTAGGTACATATCCTGTAGTAAGGCTAAGGTTAAATAGCATTTTTATGTGCGGGTTTAGCTCCTCTTGGAGTTCACGTAGCACACAACCCAGGATACCATCTGGTCCCATTGATGCTGTGTTGTTAGCTTTGTGAGGGTAGTTCTCACCTGGACATCTGAGATGACAGGGAGGTTACATTCAGCTGGGATAAGTATTTCTTCTTTTGGGGGTGAGGGAGGGGAGAAATTTGCACTGAACCTGTCTGCCAGAATGTTGGCAATATCTGTGGGTTCAGTGTATTTTTTGTCATTGTGAACTAACTCTGAACATATCTGAGGGTTTCCGCCCAGGTTTCTAACGTAACTGAAGAAGGCCCTGTGGTTATCTTTAGTGTCCATAGCAATTTTTCTCTCAAAGTTGGCCTTGGATGTTTTTATGAGAGAATGTAGCTTTCTACTAGTGCTGATCAGAGATGCCTTCTCTTTATGAGATTTTGCTCTGTCGTGCAGTGGCTTCCTTTTGTTATACAATTTGTTTATGGCTGGGGTCCACCAGACAGGACGCCTGCCCCTGGTGGAGAGGGTCTTGGTTTTATTTGGGATTGCATGATCCATGCATTCTTGGAGATGTCCGTAGAAAGCATTTGTGAAGGATTCTGCATTGTGGGATGTGGTTTCCACTGGCCCAATGGGCTTAAAGGATACCATCTCAGTTTTAAGAAGTGTAAAGTCGGCTTTTGAGAAGTTTTTCACTGTAGTCTTTTGTGTTGTGGGGTGGAGGTGGGATATGTATATCCAGGGTGATTAGTTTGTGGTCAGATCTCAGTAGTGAGGGGTATACTTCCGGTGTGGAGCACTTTGTCCCCATGTTTGTGATGATCAGGTCTAGTATATTATCTCCCCTTGTGGGAGAGGTGACTAGCTGTTCCATTGCATTTGAATTTATGAATTCCAGGAACCTTTGGGCTAGGGTGTTTGGGCTAGAATAATGCACCCAGTCTATGTTAGGGTAGTTGAAGTCTCCTAATATGATGGTGTTTGGTGAGACGTTCATATCCTCCAATACAACATGCTACCAGTTATATAGCAGTTTTGCCTACGGTTAGTTGCACCTGGATGGTCTCTGATGCTTCATGTGTTGCCACTAACCTGGAGGTGTGGGTGTCCTTGATGAATATGGACACTCCCCCTCCCTTTTTGGTTTGGCCCGAGTTTTGGGACCGAAAAGCATGATACGTGGTATAGCCTGGTAGCACTGGGGTGCTCTCAGGAGCCTTGAACCAGGTTTCAGTTACTGCACAGACATCGATGTTCTCCATACTGAGGAGTGCTTCGAGAGCCTGCATCTTGAGATTTAGACTTCTGGCATTGAGCAGCATTACCCTTAATTTTTTTCCATTTTTGTTTTCTAAGGAGGTGGGTTTGTGTTTTGAGCCTTGCCTAAAAAAAGGCACTATGGGGGAGGCAAGAGCCTTAGCCAATATCTGGAAGCCCAGTGGTTACAGATGCAAGCCGTCCCTTGCGAAGCAGCGTGGCTTGTCCAGTATGTCATCCCAAGCAGACAGACATTGGATCCCCCTAGAATGACACCAGTATTTGAGCCAATTATTAAAGCTGATCATCTTGTCTTTGTATTGTGGCATCATTCTTGGTGAGGGCAAGATGCTGGTCAGGGTCATACCAGCCTGGGCTACATAATCTGAGAGCTCCTTTGTCTCTTTTCATGTAGTCCAGGGAGGTACGTCTCTGGTCATTCACGTCGGCATGGACAATGACAGAGTCATATTTGTACTTGCTTTGGAGTGACCTGAGTGCGTGTGTTATGTGACTGATCCTAGCTCCCGATAAGCAGCTCACTGTTACCATCTCCTTGTTCAGCCTGGTAAGTGGAACGTCCGTGTGTCTGACTATAGAGTCACCTATTACTAGTGTATCAGGCATGGTGTTTGGCCTTAAGGACTGTGATTGTTTGACGCACTGATTTATTGAAGTATGTGTTGCATGTGTTATGTCTTGAGGTGGTGGATTTTTGGGTGTCTGCTTTGGGAGCCTCTGTTGTTTTGGTAAGTTTTTTGTTAGAGCCTCTGAGTATGTCTTTGTGTTATTGTGGTAGGTCTGTGGGACTGGGTTTGGTGTGTGTGTGGTTACCTTCTCCTCCTGTCTGGTCTTGCCAGTCCTGAGTTGAGAAAGGTCAGCCTCCAGTTTGGCTATATAGTTGCATCTCTCACATGTATTTGTGTTTGTTGGGAGGAGGAGAGGGTTGTCTGTGTACATGAGACAATTATAGCATTGTCTCAAGATTCCCAGATTAACCAGCTGAACCGGAGAGGATGCTAGTAATCTACCACTCGACATGCTAGAATATTATAAGGGAGTGCTGTGCCTTTAAGGGAAGTGGGTACTCACAGGGAAGGTAGGTGGATGTAGTGCTTACTTTAGTTAGCGAGTGCTTACTTAGAAGAGAGGTTTTGAGAACAAGTGCTAGGCTTATAATAAAGCGATTAGACTGATTATTATAAGAGCAGAGCTTTCTTAAGGGAAAATTTGAAGAGCAGACTTGGTGGAGCCAGAAAAAGTTTAACTTTGTTTAACCGGCGCTGCGCTATGCGCAGAATTGTCTAGTACTGTCCGCTGATCATGTATTACTCAAACAGCATAACACTGTGTGTGTGTGTGAGAGGTGTACATATATAATATCCTTGGAGACAAAAATCTCATGCACTGTAAACTCAGACACCAAAATCTTCAGTACACCACACATCACTCCTCTCCGAGGCAATCCTAATACACACAGTCCATCATATGCTGAAGTTCTAAAGATTAATTACGTAAATCTCAAAGAACTCCAAAACATAACACAGGCACTAACACACAGCAGTTTAAGCCTACTTCCTCATGTAGCACAAGGAGTCCCAAAGTCACAGATGCTGAGCCTGTAAAGGCTGGCATCAGCCGAACCAAACATTCTTGTTATGGGTAACGCCAAACATTCTTGTTATGGATGACACCATTGTAAGACCTACAGATGTGCCTCTTGCCAGGATGAGCAAGGAAAGCGTGACTGGTTGCTTGTCTGGTGCCGAGATGTGTCAGGTCATGCATGCACTTAAATCCTTGAACAAGTACCAGTGTGACTTTGTCATGCTTCATGCTGGTATCCATGAATTGAGGTGTTCCTTCCTGGACTATATGAAGAGAGACCTGCTAGAGCTCTCAGTTTGTGTCCAAGGCAGATATGAGCCTAGCATTTAGTAGCAGTATACCTTCCTCAAAGACATTGCTATGATATGACTACAAAGTAATTGACTTCAAAAATTGGCTTAGTTTTTGGGAGGATATGGCCTGCGTCTGTCCCCCTCTAGGGTTTTGATTATTGGTAAAATCATTTTCCACTCCTATAGTGGCTTTTTTAGGCAGTGCAAACCTGATAAAACCTTCCAACATAACGAAAAAAATCAAAGGAAAGTAAGGTGTAACTGATCAATGCTGGAAGCCTAAACAAGAAACTTCACTCCCTACCATCCTTTCCCACCCTGTAGGATATTGACATCTGTGTACTGGCTGAGACCTGGTTTAAAATAGCAGACAGCACTCTGGCTGTGCAGGGCTGTAATGCCTCCCACATATTTAGACCAACTACTGTGCAGGAACGGAGAAAAAGGAAAGAGACTGTCATCAAGGCTCTTAAAGCAGCATGATGCACTAGAGCTTCTTCATGTACAAATAACCACCAGGAAGGTCTTGTACCATATATTGGCTAGCTACAGAACTCCCACTATGACAAAAAAAAAGTTGCATCACCTATCTACAAGAGTTAGAATCACTCTGTGTTAAACCCAATACCATTTTCCTAGGTGGTGTAAAGTATCCAACTAACAAACTGGGAAACCTACACCACCACTAGTGCACAATCATAGAGATTCATGGAATTTGTCAATACAAATGTACTGGGACAATTCGTCAGACTACCTAATAGGGGGGAGTAACATCTTGGACTTTGTCCTTTAATATGGGAACATCTTGCACCATCTCTTGCATATCTTCATCACTTGTTAGGTCTGACCATAAAACAGTCTTTGAAATCAAACTGAAAGCAGAGATCCCTTCCACTCAAGGTACCTTTAGAAATTTCTTTGACAAACTTCCTCTTCCTAAGTGAGAATTTGGAAAGCTTCAAATCCCCAACTAAACACCACTGTATATGCAGAAATGTACACATCTGCTTAGCTGCAGCTGCACATCATAGGAACCAGTGCAGGGCAAACCACATAAACCCATATGGTGGAACTAATAATATGAAAAACTTTATAATAAAAGGAAAAAAACTTTGACCAAAAGTAAGAACAGTAATTCTGTCATTGAATAAAGAAACAACTTGGCTTAATAAAAAACACCAAAGCCAAGTTTGAGGTTAAAATAATTACCCAAGCTAAAGACAATCCCAAAGTATTTTTAGTTATGCTTGTAGTTTCAAAAGCGCATTACAGCAGTGTACTAGCTAACCTACTGGTCGGTTAAATTTAGCTCTAACTTCAGCCCTCTCTGCACTCTTATCTGTCCCCCAGATATACCTGAAACCATATTGCCTTCAATTGTCACACAAAACCAAGTCCTAAAAGTGCTATCAGAGGCTAAAAATACTGTATTGATGACATTATCCCTGAATGCATCCTAAATAGCATGAAACATGATTTTAGCCAAACTCACTAACACCATTCACTGTCAGCCTCCATACAGGTTTTTTTACCATGTGAATGGAGAACAGCTACATGCAGTCATTCCCCTACATAAGAGAGGGCCTTCTACAGATCCAGGCAATTACAGACCTAGAATTCTGACCAGCCTCATATGTAAAGCTATTAATCAGTCAGGACACATGGAACCTCCATACACTGGACCTATCTCAATCCGGATTTGTCAAAGGCAGGTCATACTTACTCAGCCTGGTGGATTTATTTTAGAGTAAGAAAAACAATGGATGAAGTCAAAATTGTACCCACCACATACCTCCACCTCGCCAAAGCCTTTGACATAGTTGCTCACTCATGCATGAAGAAAACTTGAATAAACCCTTATGCCACCTGCTAGATTGCTATCTGGCTCCGAGATGGGGAGCAGATAATCAAAATAGGGTAAGTTACCTTTACAAAGAGACCACTCATCTTTGGAATCCTCCAGGGTTGTGTGCTGAGACCTGTCCCATTTGGTACATAGGTGTTTACTAGGCTAATGACCATAAGGGCCTTTTTAAGCCTAGACATGCATCCCAAATCTCTGACAAGTTCTGATACCCTTGATAAGTGTAAGCAAAGGTTTGGGAGATAAAATATTTACAAGGTAGGGTCTGGGAGATGAACCATTTACAGGTTGCATGTGTCTGTTAGAGAAAAGTGCCAAACCAGGGATGAATTTCCTGTCCCTCATCCAGTTGTCCAAATTGCATTTGAATTGGGTTAGGGAGGAACTCTGCTTTACATGTATGGGGAGCCTGTTCTAGAGACTGGGTAATCTATGTGATATATACCTGTGTCTCCAGCAGGTCCTGTTTATATCACAGGCAAGGTTTAAGTCTTTAGAACAGGCAGTTCTGGTGCTGTTTGTTTTGTGGATATGCAGGAGGTCCATCAGAGGGGGGTTTGACAATGCCCTGTATGTCAGACATAGATTTCCCCTCAAAAGCCTGTAGGAGGCAGAATACAGGGATAGGTCCTTGAGGTGGTATGCATAGGACATATTACTTACTCCCTGTATTCTTTTAGTGAGGAACCTCTGTGGACGTTCCAGTTGTTGGATATGCCTGGTTAGGTACATACCAAAAGGGACATTGTACTCTGATAGGTCTAATAAATGCCGAATACAGTGGATCAATGACTTCCTTGGACTTGGATGCAGTTCCATTGTTTATAAGTTGCGCAATATAGAAGGATTTCCTCATTACTGTAGATGCATGATGGTCAAATGCCAGATTACTATCTGTGTGTGTGTCCCTAAGTCTCTAACTACTGGGTCAACTCCTAAGGGGTGTGTTGCGGCGTCTACATTTCTGAAGTAAAAGCCAATACCAAAAAACTCTGGCTGACTTAAGTTTGCAGATGACTGCAAGCTAGGAGAAGTCATTGAATCCCCACATGAGTGGTGGCAAAATCATGGACTGAAACTAAATGCCAAAAAATGTGTTATTGTATCCTTTGGGAAGTCCTGTACCTCAGGGAACTACCACACTGACTGTATGCCCTTAAGAGTTGACCCAATTAACGTTGAACCAACATGTTTATTGTAAGAAAGGTCTTCTGTATTACACAGCTTATAAAGAAAGGGATTGTGTCTAGATCTAGGGATGTCACTGTCCCCCTTCATTAGGCCAGTCATTGAATTATAATGCCCCCTTTGGCATGTAGCTGTTCAGACACACGTAACAATTGGAACCCCAAAGAGATACTTACTAAAAGGATACAAGGCATAAACAACATGTCCTAAGTGGACTGACTCAAAGCCCTTTCACTATACAAGGTATCCTACAGACTGCTAAAAGGCGTCCTGTGTCTGGCATTCTCCGACCCATTACTGATGGATTTACTGCACATCAGCAAGTCAAATGGCATCAAATACTCTTGTCTAGGGATCTAAACCTCTTTTGCAACATCAACAGAACAGTTTGGCGGGATAGGTATATCTCTGAGGATACTGCTGTTGTGGAACAATGTAAAACAAAGTCCATTCCTGTCCATATTGAAGTGCAACTTGGATCTGAGGATGGGAAACAGAGGGGGCAGTCCTGGAGTAGATTTTCTCTACTACTAATGGACCAATACCACTCCTAAAGTTTTATCCCATGCGTATGCCCTGTCAAATTATCTGTGGTATGATCCCAGTTGTTCTCATTAGGGTTAATATGTAATTATTGGTCATGGGATGGGTAAGCCAATCTATAACCAAATGGGATAGGTTATTTTTAGCACAGAAAGGGAAAGTGACTAGGCTTAAAATGGTTCACAACTGGAGTTAGCCTAGTACTTGCATATGAACCTATGTAATCATATAAACCAGTATAAGAAAAATTATGATGGTGGGAGCGCATTATTGCTTACATATGTTATTCAGTTCTTGAGTTTTAACACCAAAGGTATTACAATTGTGAATATTTTTAGGCTGCAGCAAATTTGCCATCAGCTAAAGCAGTAAGGAAATTGGTGGGGGAAGCATTACCGCCTTTAAGCATGTCTTTTAGCTGTTGGAATTGCCTTTAAAAATGATTGCTGTTGAAATGTTTTGAGGCTTTCTTACTTCTATAATGGTGCACATATTTTTGAAGCATCGGGCTGCTGATATGCAAGTGCCCTCATTTGAACTGTAACCTGCAAGAACTCGACTGAGGTATTGTGTAATTTTAGCAGCTGTTTAGAAACTGGACTGTGCACCAGCACACCATAGTTAGACAGAAGAGTATCTTAAATGACTACCCTGAAACTTTCATTCAAAAACTTTCCTTCAGTTAGCCCTGCACAGCAGTCGGTTAGTCAAGATTGGTGGAGGAACTGTTTTACATTAAAATACACTACAGGTGATTTGTACATGAACTGCTAGATGTAAATTTCATACTGCAAAAAATTAAAAAACAAACTTCTCCCCCTCAAGTGGGTAATTTTTTTATGGCACAGCTGTTACTGCATGCCCAAGAATTTATAAGGCTTGCATGTGTCTACTCGTGCGCGCACACACACAAACGCATCCGCCCACACACACTTGCTGTCTCTCACACTCAGAAAAAATAGTTGGTTTATCAAGCCATTATAGGATCAGTAGTTGAGAGTCTACCATATTTCAATCAGACTACCAAAACACATGCATCAAAAGCTTGGTGGCTGAATCTCCAGACATGAACACGTACAACAAAAGAAACAGTCATCAAATGACCAGACATATTGCTTGAAATTTCATTTTATAATTTAAAAAAAAAAAAAAAAAACGCAAACAAATGTAATTTATGGTGGGGGCAAGCATACTTAAATTCTCCCTACTTCAACTCTAATTATAAACATTAGGAAACGGGAGCAGGGATTCATCGTAGTACTCTTTCTCTTCTCTGTGCTTACAGTATGTCGACAGGTAAATTGAGAGTTTGTGCTGCTCCGTGATCAAGGCTTGCAGTCACTGACTGTACTCTGCAAAGAAGGTATGTGTGATTAAAAGCAACCCATGCAGTTGTCTTTTGCTCGTGTGTGTGTGTGTGTGTGTGTGTGTGTGTGTGTGTGTGTCAGAATTTACATGTTCGTGTATGTGTGATGCGATGTATGAATCTACATGTTCTTGCATACAAACTCAACGTTCTTGTGTAAATATACACAAACTCAAGACCAGAGTGGAGCAGAATAAAAGAATTGCAGTGTTTTGTGGCACTTGCCATTTTACTACAGTAATCTATAATATGTCATGACTGCCCCCTGCATTACTAATAGAGACAGCTCCTAATAGGTTCATAGGTAGGTACTAGGCTGTCTGCCCGAGGGCATTTGTAAGTCTAGTCAGAGTGTGTCTGCTTTCGCCGCCCCATTGATTAATTAACTGAGCCTCTGTCAAGCAGAACCAATGAGGTGATCCCAGGAGTCTATTTTCTGTTACCCATCCACTCGTCAAGGCTTCTCTTGAAGAGTGTTAGTGAGGGGCTATGCTTAATGTAGTTAGGAATTTTGTTCCAAACCATGGGGAGTCTCTGTGACAGGAATTTATCCCTCCAGCATGCTCTATTTATTGTTAGTGAGGGGCTATGCCTAATGTAGTTAGGAATTTTGTTCCAAAGCATGGGGAGTCTCTGTGACAGGAATTTATCCCTCCAGCATGTTCTATTTATTGTTGTGGCAAGGGTTTAGCTCACTAGAGCGCGTGGCTCGCGGTGACTTGGATTTCTTTAAGTGGAGCATGTCCATCAATTCTGAGTTGGGCATGGCTTTGTAAGTCAGGCAGAGATCACCTCTGAGTAAGCGATATGTCACTGAGTACAACCGGAGTTTTTTCAGTCGGGCTGCATAGGACATATGTTTAAGGCCAGTAATCCTCTTGGTGAGGTGCTTTTGTGGTCTTTCTTTCCAGTGTCTTCTGAGGTGCATCCCAAATGGGGCATTGTACTCTATGATGGGTCTGATGAGTGACGAGTAGAGGGGCACTATAACCTCTTTATTTCTAGATACGAACCCCTTAATAATTAGATGGGCCACATAGAAGGATTGCCTAACTACTTTGGCAATATGATTGTCAAAAGAGAGGTTACTATCTACCTGGGTCCCCAAATCTCTTATTACCTTGTCTGTATTAAGGGGACTTGTGTGGTAATTTGTGGGCGTTTCGTTTTTCCCAACCGGGATGACCATGCATTTTTTGGCATTTAGCTTGAGGCCATGACTTTGACACCAGGTGTCTGTTTCAGTACGGCCTTTTTGAAGAATGTCCATGTCAGCCGGAGAGTCTATTATGGCTCCCAGTTTGCAGTCATCGGTGAACTTGGTTAGCCGTAGTCCTCCTGTGTTTGCCTGTACTTCTGAGAAATATATGCCAAACAGTAGGGGTCCCAGAACCGAGCCTTGTGGAACACCACTTGTGACTGGTTTAGAGTCGGACCTGGAACCCGCTATTCTTATTGTGTGAGTTCTGTCTGTAAGCCAGTTGGCAACTCCTCTTGTGACATAGGGGTTTATCTTCAGGCTGGTGAGTTTTTCTATAATACCTGAGTGAGGAATGGTGTCTAATGCCTTGGCGAGATTAAGGTAGGCTGTGTGAACCACCTTTCCCTCATCTATGGCCTTGGTGACTGTCTCAAAGAAGTCAACCAGGTTTAGTAGGCATGATTTGCCCTTAACAAAGCCGTACTGGGTCGGGTGAAGTGTTTGGAGGTTTCCAATATCTTTGTTAATGATTTCCATGATGAGCTCCATAGCCATGCAGACCAGGCTAGTCAGGCTTATGGGGCGATAGTTACCAGGGTCAGTTGTAGCCCCTTCTTTGTGGAGCGGAATAACTGTTGCTGTGCACCATTCTGTGGGCATGTAGCCTGTGGAGAGGCTGAGGTTGAACAGCGTGTTTAGGTGGGGGGTTAGTTTGTTCTGTAGTTAGTGCAAGACGCAGCCTGGGACACCATCTGGCCCCATTGATGCTGTGCTTTTGGCTTTTGAAAGGGCTGTTTTTACCTGTGCTTCTGTGATTTCTGGGACGCTATACTTTTCCGGTATAATTGTGGGCCCTTTTGAAGGTGAGAGGGAGGTGAAGTTTGCACTGAATGTATCTGCCAGGATGTTGGCAATATCCGTAGGTTCAGTATATTTTGTGCTATTTTGCACTAGCTCAGAGCATATCTGTGAGTTGCCACTTAGATTCTTGACATAGCTAAAGAAGGCTTTGTGGTTATCTTTCAAATCCTTGGCTATTTTTGTTTCGAAGTTAGCCTTGGGTGATTTTATGAGAGACCTTAGTTTCTTACTGATACTGATCATGGATGTCTTTCCTTCTTGGGATTTGCTTTTTTTCTGAACTAGTTTCCTCCTTTTTGTTGTATAACCTGTTTATGGCAGGGGTCCATCAGACTGGTTTCCTTCTCTTAGGGGAGTGAGTCTTGGTTTTGCTAGGGATGGCACGATCCATACATCCTTGTAGGTGCTCATAGAGTGCAGTTGTAAAGGATTCTGCATCTTGGGCAGTGTTATCCTTTAGTGTGGGGGCTGTGAAACTTGCCACCTCTGCTTTAAGTAAGGTAAAGTTTGCTTTAGAAAAGTTTTTCACTGTGGTTTCCTTGGTTGGGGGGGGGGGTGTGGACGTCCAGGGTGATTAGTTTATGGTCTGATCTAACCAGTAACTGGTTGACCTCCGGTATGGAACACCTGTCGCCCATGTTGGTGATGACCAGGTCCAATATGTTGTGGCCTCTGGTAGGGGAATTTACCAGCTGATCCAGAGCATTTGAGTTGATAAATTCCAGGAAGCGCTGAGCCTTGGAGTTTGTACTCAAATAGTTTTCCCAGTTAATGGTAGGGTAATTGAAATTGCTCAATATCAGGGTGTTCAGTATGACCTTCATGTTTTCCAGTGTCTCCAGAAGGGCAGAGTGGTGGTCCTGGGTCATGGAGGGTGATCTGTAGCAGGCCACAATTTGCATTGCAGATTTGCCCGATGTTAGCTGCACATGGATGATCTCAGAGTTATCATGCTGCGCCACTAACCTGGAGGTGTGGGTATCCTTGATGAATATGGATAACACCCCCTCCTTTTGTGTTTCAGTCCGTGTTCTGTGGCCGAAATGTGTGGTATGAGTTATAGCCCAGTAGTGCTAGAGTGCTCTCTGGAGCCTTGAACCAGGTTTCAGTTACTGCACAGATGTCAACGCTCTCCATACTTGGGAGTGCTTTGAGCGCATGCATTTTGAGATTTTACACTCCTGGCGTTCAGTAGTATAACCCTCATTTTTGTTTACAGAGGTGGGTTTTAATTTTGAGCCTTGCCTAAAAAGGCACTATGGGGGCAGCAAGAGCCTTGGCCAGTATTCGAAAGCCAAGGGGTGACAGGTGCAAGCCATCTCTTGCGAAGCAACACGGCTTGTCAAGCATGTCATCCCAGACTGACAGACATTGGATCCCCTTTGAATGACCCCAGAAGCTTAGCCAATTGTTGAAATTGATATTTTTTTCTTTATACTCTGGTATCATTCTTGGTGAAGGCAGGATGCTACTCAGGATGAGGGTCATACCCGCCTGGGCTACATGATCAGAGAGCTCTTCCATGTTTCTCTTCATGTAGTCCAGGGAGGTACATCTCAGGTCATTCACACCAACATGAACAATGACAGAGTCATATTTGTACTTGTTCTGGAGTGACCTGAGTGCTTGTGTTATGTGGTGGATTCTGGCTCCCGACAGGCAGCTAACAGTAACCTTCTTGTCAAGCCTAGTGAGTGGGACGTCAGTGTGCCTGACTATTGAGTCACCTATTACTAGTGTGTTGGGTATGTTATTTCGCCTTAAGGGCTGAGATTGCGCGGCACATTGATTTTGTGTTTTATGTGTCGTCTGGTTTGTGACGGGAGGTGCAGGTTTTGTGGGTGTCTGCTTTGGAACTCTCTGGTGCTTTTGCAGGTTTTTATTTAGAGCCTCAGAGTATGATTTTGTGTATTTATGTGTATTTTTTGCCAGTGCTGGTTTAGTAAGTCTATGTGAGGCTGGAGGTGTGGTGCAAGTGTTAACCTTCTCCTCATGACTGTCTGTTCCAGTCTTGGGTGGAGAGAGCTTAGCCTCCAGTTTGGCTGTATTATTGCATCTCTCATATGTTAGTGTTTTGTGGTAGGAGGAAAGGGCTGTCTGTGTACATGAGGCAGTTGTAACATTGCCTCAGGATACCCAGATTCACCAGCTGGACTGGAGAGTACACCTGAAGTTGCCCTTTGGTCATGCCTGAATAGTAGGGTTAGCTGCTTAGTCGCTTAGTTGGTGAGGGGTGGATAAAGAGCCTTGCCCTGCCAGGCAGTCAAGTGTTGGGGTATATTAGCGCTTGCTATTAGGTCTGAGCAAGTGCTGGACTGTAGGATGCTTTTTGAGTGCTTAGGTTGAGAGTTAGACTAGTTTCAAGTGAAAAACTGAAGAGGAGACTTGGTGGAGCCGGGAATAATTTAACCCTAGCTAACCGGTGCTGCCCTGAGCACAAAACCGTGCAAACGCGTTTTTTAAACTACTAACTTCTGGGCTGGAACCACTTCTCCAGGAACAGATGGCTGCATAAAGTTCCCCTCTCTCATAGGTGAACAGAGAAACTTCCCTCTATCCAAGTAAGGTATGGGTAACTCAAAAACTTGTAACACAGCCCTGAATTCAGCACTAGCCTGAAAAGGGGACTATACTAGCTTAGAAAGGCGGGAAACAAGAAATAAATTATTTATTTATTTATTTATTTATTTATTTATTTATTTTAAAAGATAAGGCATAAACAGTAAAAAAGTACACTTAAAACAGCTTTAAACTACTACAAGCGGCCAGAAAATGCTATCGCACTTTAGTGTGTAGCCTACAACAGTTAAACAATTTTTTTAAGCAAAAAACAACTTTTTAAAAGTGCAGGCAGTCAAGTAAGTACAATATGTGAAAAAAAAAAAACAAGCTTTTAAATCACTATAAGTGCTGGAAAATCAGCGTTTAGGCGGAAAAGAGTTCAGTACAGCAAGAAAATAAAGAAAACTGATAATCACTCCAAAGACCATTGTTTGTGGTTCATATTGTTAAATTAAAGTTTATTCTCTATAAGTTACAGCCTGTAGTTATTATTCCCATTGGCAGTGGTACCACTCCATGAGCCTTACACGCTTTCTGAGACGAATATTTGAATATAATACTTTTATAATTCAAATTGAGAGAGTATTTTACAAATTTAATTTCCATTTGTTTAACAAATGGTTATAATTATTGCTTATTTGAAATTTAAAATGTCTAATCTTGGGACACTGAGTAAATCAACATCCAAATCTTTCAAAAGTTGATAGCTGTTTGTATGTACTAATTTTTAAAGTTTTAGTTTTAGAATTATTACACAATCTTCGTAAATGGTATTTTCTACTTTTGTAGTATAGAATTTTCATTCTTAAGTGGAGAAAGTGGGACCAATAACAATCTAGTTACTTTTCTCATGACCCATGCCCTAATTTTTCATATTAAAAAACATATGCCTCTCTGTTCACAGTAGAGTTATTTACATAATCATTAAACTGAACAAAATATAGAGCTGAGGCAGCGATAGGATATATATACAAAGACATGTATCTGGAGCATTTCTCCCTGGGCCTCCGCTGAAAATTTCCTCCTTCCAAGTCCGACTTTCCCGGTTAAGAAATGTAAAATAAAATAAATAAATAATCAACATTAAGAATAATTGAGATGTAAAGTTCATATGGTAATTAAATGGTCTGAGTCGTTGCACTCAGAAAACAGCAGTTGGAGGATATCTGATGTATCATAATTTTTTTTTTCCTTTGGGATAAAAATCTTTGATAAGAACATCTGGAAAGAATGCTGCCTTTGAATGTCACTGTCTTTGAACCACCCATTTTCATTTGGTTTGACAGTTTCCCTTTCAATATTTTCTTATGTAGCAGTGATTTTTTAACTTGATAATGGCAGTTAATTGTCACAGCTGGTCTTTTTGGGGAAATTAACACAATTCTGAGTTGGCAGCTGTAACAAGTTTCTTACTCCTTTGTTGTTCTTGAACTGCATTCATGAATTCAGAAGCGGAGTCTCTGTTGTAATGCACTAAATTTTCTTGTGCTTACCTCACGTTTGTCAGCCCACTGGCAAAGTGATGAATCAGCCACCATCCATGATCTCTGGAAATGCCTTGGTCTTTTTGGACTTGAGCGGAGGGGGAGGGGGGGGGGCTAGAATCCTAGTTCCTAATTTTCCACTGATTCTTGGGGAAGCTGAATTGCTTCCTTTTTTGTTGCACTGTGTTCTCCTGACCTTCATTGTGGGTATGTATGTGACTGCAAGGATATTGCAAATGTTAGTGTGCAGAAATGCACCACCCTTGATAAATAAACAGCACCACTGAAAAGGAAAAAATAAACAGTTTGCCCTAAAACTGCACATTGTTCATGCAGTGTGTCCACTATGCTGTACTTGGGCAGTGACAGTAACTGAATTAACACCAAATGTTTAAAGTTTCACTTCTATGTTGTTAATGGGGTGTTTTATTTATAAGTTAAAACTTTTTAACAAAACTGAAGCTAATTAGTTTAATGCTTTAATGCCATAATTGTCTGCCTGTATCTCTGTTTTATTACAAAAGGGGAAAATAATGCACTGGATATAGGGTCATGGTATTCCTTATTAACATCTGCTGTTCAGGTAACAGCTGTTGCCACAGAGCACTATTCGGGTATACATAGTGGTTGTGACTGTGTGCTTATACACACAGATATCCAGAATTTGTGTGCAACCTTTAGTTGCACAAGAAGGGTTTTCTGAAATTAGCACCAGAGATCTCGGGAGGCATAAAGTTAAAATGAGTCTTTACAAATGTAGGCTTAAATTGGGTTTTGAAAAATGCTGAAATTAGTCTGCTTTTATGTATTTTAAGGGATTTTTTTTTTTTTGCTGGTGGTGTGGACCTTCTGGTTGCTTGTAATATTTTTGTCTTTTAGTTGAAGTTGATTTATGCAGGTGTGATGCATTCAGCTTTTCAGTTGAAGTGAATTAGCTTGCCTCCCTGCTTTCATACAGTTGGTATGTCTTTCCAAGCAGCAGATACTGTACTTCTAGTGGAAGACTCTGTTCTTCCCTTCTTAAGACATGTCAGAGCCTGATACCTGTAGTGTCTGTTCAAGATAGCTATTTTTTGTAGGTGTCACAGGATGTTGAAATAATTCTTGCAGTTTCTTTCAGTAGTGCCTGTACTAATTGGATACCTCACGGAATTCTTTGGTGGGGTGGCAGTTAGTGTTGAGTAATACCATGATGCATGACTTGAATATTCCTGCCTTCTATATTCCACTGCCCGTTTGCAGTTTTATAATTTGGTCTTAAGTTATCTTGGTTGTGTAAACAATTCACTGTTACTTTCAAAAGCAGTCATTGTTGCTTGTAGAAAGACAGCATAAACAGAATGCACCCATTTTTAGAAAAGTTTGAAGGACAGGAAGGAAGCCAGGATGATTACTTGTAGTTGAATAAAATGTTTCCTTCCTCTAGGAAAAGTATGCAGACGCTGAGCTTAAGGGTACAGTTATCTACATGATTTGATCAGCATGTTTGAAGTGGGTTATGATTAACAGAATTGCTTTTACACTCCCAAGATGGGAGTGTTGTTTGGGCCAGTGAGTGAGTGAATGAGTGAACATCACCAAATGCATACCGCACAATTTTAAGAAATGCTTTATTTAAATGAACTTAACCTTTGTGTATCAGTTTCAGTCACAACCCAGACTGCAAACAGACTTGCACATGTATACACATATTGACATCTTAGAGGAGCCAGTTGGCCGCTGTACCTAGAGAAAACTCCTGCAGACAGGAATGTGCACAAAATCCACAGAAGCCGTAACCTAGACTACTAGATTGACCCCTGGAGCAGTAAGGCAGGAGATAGGAACCTTAATCATTAAGCAGCATATTCTACCATCCATTAGCATGGTTGCTGTTTTCTAAATCTTTGATTAAGTTGCGTGCTCACGGGTACTTTGTCTAGTGACTTGTAATGAAGCGATCAGATAATCATGGTCAGTGATGAGGCCTGGATTAGGTCAGGTTTGTGGGTCACTGTAGGGTGAGGAAGGAAGAATTATGTGCTGTACGGGTGTCTGTCATTCCCTTGAGAGTGAGACCTAACTAACCTAGAGCTTGACAAACAGGGCTCTAGCAGCTGCAGTATGTTATTGTAAGAGAGTGGAGTTACAGCAGCTAGAAAGTAATAACATAAGGAATTTGATGGACCTGCCTGTTAAAGAAGCCCGTCCCCTACTTTTGTAAGTCAAGTTGCAAAGGTGTAGTGTTGCCTTACTAGCCTGCTTGTTTCTTGAAATGTTGAAATTCAGAACGGTGTTTTTATTGTAAACAATTTCAGTTTTATGGCTAGCTCTGTATTTGCAATGTTTCTGTGTTCATAAGACTGCATTATACGCATCTTTGTTCCAAGACAGTTAACATTTGTTCTTGTATTGTGCGTTTTGTGAATATTCACATTAGCTTTTGTTGCTGTACTTTCAATTTGTGGTTTGAAAGAGTCTTTGGACCAGCCCATCTACCCCGTTACCAAATGAGTAAATAAATGAAGATGACATCTGAGTGCCCCATCTCATTTAAGGCCCACACCTGCAAATCCGTGAAATCCTTGCCTATTCTGGAACTAATAGCATGCTTGTTTTAAAGTGAGAGCTGAAAGTGTGACATTGACCCTCTTCTACATTAGTCAAATTTTGAGATTTCCTTATGTCTTGACTGTGCACATTGCTAAAATCTTTCCTGCTACTTCCCTAAGAAATTGCTCACTTTTGTCCAGTGTACTCCATAGTCTTTTCAGACCAGGGGTGTGTGTTCAGCCCTCCGTTCTCCTTTTTTTCTGACAGAAACATACTTTTTCACACATTCAGAGTACACACCTTCAGCCAGTGCTCTTTATAGTGACAGAGCATGTTCAGCACGTGTGCTTTCCATTTTTTCAGAGACCCCCACAGTTTTTTTTTGTTTATTTATTTAACATATTTATTTATTTAACATATTTATTTATTTAACATATTTATTTATTTTACATTTGTTAACCGGGTTAGTCCAACTGAGCCTGAGCCCATTTTCAGTGGAGACCTGAGGAGAAAAACTCCAGTATGACAAACATGAAACAAATATTTTAAACTATACATAGCTTGAAACAGATATTGAAACATGGATTGAAATGTAAATTAGTAAAATAATTTGAAACATATGTTTAATTGGAAGTTGATACATCACGAAGTTGAGTGAGGCAGAGACGCAAAACAGAGCACTAGGTTTGTGATCCCAACTGTAGGAAATTGCCCATGTTTAGATGCTTAAAATGTATTGTTTACATCAAAAATGCATAGTTTGATATCTAAAATGCATAAACTTTGAGTTCCAACAAAATACCAGGACATGCACATACAAAATCTTAATTGCCTGGGAAAAGGGCACAGAGTAAAACATTGCCACGTTTGCCAGCATTTCAGTTGCTTCTCGCAAGAGATAACTGAGGCGTTTAAGGCCCACAATTTTACCAAGTAGGGTAGTAGCTATAGGAGGTGATCAGTGCAAGGACTGGTAACAAGGTCTTTTACATGATCCAGGACTCGTGCAGCTGTGATGAAGGAAGGTAATTTACTTGATGTTAGTTGTCTTAATATTGTACACTAAAAGGCAGTGCAGTACAAAAGCAGTTAGCAAAGTCTGGTCACTCATGTTGCTGTCTTGAAAAATGTTTTCTTGGGCTCTTCCATTTTCTTCTACCTCTGGATTTATAATATGATTGCAAATGTTGCATGATCTGGTATTGTGAAACCAACAGGAAATTTGAAGATGAGGTGTTTTTGTCACCTAGCAGTGACCCAGGCTGCAACACTGATGGGACATAGGAGTAGTCAGTTTCTGTAAGGATTTTTTTCATAACCAGTCATTTTAATAAAATGAAACTTTTATTCTTGCTTCTGAAGGTGGATATTGCAGTGGCATTGCAAGAAAGTGTGACTTGAAGATATCAGAATTTCCCTCTGATGGTTAACCCCCAAGAGGAACCTGGCACTCAACTACTCACAAAACATGACAAGGGTGATTCTAGGATCTGGGCATATCTTGTACCATGCATAGGCAGATTCAAGAACTTCCTCCAATCTTTCTTCAAGGATCATCCTGCTAATTTCATCAAAGTTCTCTCTTATCTTTCTAGCTTTTGCTGGTTAAAGCACCAGATGACATGAGCAGAGGGTGGCTGTGCTTCTCTCACTCCTTAATCAGGCACACTCATACTGTCTTACAGTTCCCTCGAGTACATCTTTAAGCTGGGTCATGTTCCCCTTGGTTAGAAGTGTGTCTTATAAACTTACTTGACCTTCCCTATCAAACTGTGCATTCATGATGTACTGGAAGGTAGAGGTGGGCAAAGAGATGAGATGTCTTTTTTGGGAGCAGTTAGAGGAGAGCTGCAGACTTGAAACATTTTTGCTCTCTTTCTGATAAAGTAGGATCCTAAGTGGATTTGACCGTAACGTGAGAGATGTGTGGCTTGTGTTAAGGGGTAGCAGGGGCACAGAGCTAATGGGAGGTCATTTTGTTAATTTAATTTTACAGCAGAAAGATGGAGACTTTTTTTCTTAAGGATTATCCTTGCATAAAACAAGGGTATTATTGTTATCGGCTCCCTTGGTGCTGGGAAGATGCTGAATTATTTTGTTAAAACAAGAATATTGATCAAAAGTCATGTGCTTAGAGGGGCTCACTAGACAGGCATGATAAATTAAAGGCGATCTTTGCAGAAACAATACCAAAAATACTGCAAAGGTAAAGCTCCAGGTTCCAAGAAAATGTAAAAAAATTCACTGAATCCAAATATCTTGAGCAGCCGCAACTTTAATGAACACACAAGCGCTTTCGCATATAGCTTCATCAGGTGTATACATAAATTAAAAAGACCAGACCTTATATACTTAATAATATCACATGACATCAATTAAATTAAAAAGTATCTAGATTTAAAAATATATACATATAAAAGTCAAACTAAATATATTTTCTGATAAAAATTCATACAAGTATATTACCTGATTAAGAACAAGGGAGAACTATATTATATACAAGCATTCATCTACGTAACTCTTTTTTTATACAAAAGTGGTTTGATAGGGACACAGTCGTGTGTGTGTGTGTGTGTGTGTGTGTGTATGTATGTATGTATGTATGTATGTATTTATGTTTATATATGTGTGTTCCCATGAAGCTACAAACTGCAGTGCAGTGGCTACCATCCTCAGGCACACAGTACTACTTGTGTTCACAATGTTAATCCAATGCTGCATTAGCCTTTGCTATATGGGTTATATCTTTCCACGCACCCAAACCATTAGCCGTCCTAAGGTGAGCCCTTCAAAACTTTCTTGCCGTTGAGAGTGCTCCTCTGTGGGCTTTCAAGGATCAGCGGTCTACTTGTGCTGTTCCTTTGTTGGGTGGACAAGTTCTGCTTGCGAAACAACCTTCCTCATTTAAAAAAAAATGTTTTATTGTACTTTGCTGTTTAAGAATGTTATTTTCAAGCTAGGAGTCTGTATTTTTAACTGACTGTCGTGTGACCCAAATGTACTTTTAAATAGGAGTGCACTTTTTTCTTGTCAGTTTAAAAGTTGTTTAAATTGAAAATCATGTTTCTGTAGCACCACACTGCACTTTGTAGTCAGTTCTTGGATTATCAAATTAACAGACTCTGGAGTGGAGTTATTTAATATTTCTCTGCGCTTAGGTAATTCCCTAAGGTTTCAGATTGACTTCAGTGCTCCATAAGCATGTACAATGAAATAACCCCATCACCAAGATCCATGTGAGCAAGCACTTTAGAAGCAGTTTGTTGTACAGTATTATGATATACCCTGGAGGCATCTGTTTTGCTAGCTGGTTTGGGAATGTCCTTAATTTTTCTCATGCGATGAGTATTGCATATCTTTCCTTCAGGTAAACAGCTGTATGTTGAATGGCTGGAACCAGTCTGTAGGTAACCAGAGATAAGCTTTATTTCCACAAATACCATTATAGCAATGCTGCCATGCCTACCCTCCAACCCCGTTATAAATATTCCAGGTGAAATTGCAAGTACTAATTCCGACAAATGTGTTAAATTTTTAAGATGGAAACGTATCCTTTAGCAGTCATTGCTACTTGAAACGGCATTACAGTTAAGAGGCTGGATACATTGTTTGTTCTGATTTTTTAACAAAAATAAGCTGAACTGCAGTATGAAGCTCAAAATTAATCACTGGCTTAGCATCAGTGGAATAACCCCCATCGTGCAGTAGGAATATGCGCACAAACTCGGCCAGTTGCTAATGTGGGGTCTGTGCATAAGTAAGTAAGGCAGCAGAAAAGGTATAAAATCGAGGATGCCATTCAGGTGCTGTCAGTTCAATTCTAACCAAACACCTGTCTCTAGATTTACAAAGCATATATGTCTGTTAAGAAATGATTTAGTACTTGCAATTTCATTGTTTGCAGGGGATGACACATTTAAGGTTCCCAGTGACAAAACGGGCAAAACAAAAAAAAATGATGAAAAGCGCAACAAATTTAGTGGTGATTGCTCACATGTTGAGGCTGGGGAGGGTTGTGACAAAATATTAAATAAGAATGTTTGGTGGACTTCTCATTGTGCAAACAGAATCCATCACCAAAAAGTCGTCGACCAAGGACTTTAATCACAGATGATTTTGGAAGGGAACACTGTCGGGATAAGGCAATGGCCAAATTAGTGTCCAAAAGGCAGGATGAATGTGTAATGTTGGAAATGGAAGCAAGAAAAATGTCTGACTTTGAATCTGACAGGATGAGGTTGCAGAATCCTGATGTTTAGCTTTCTGGTCAGGCAACAAGAACAACTTAACCGTATTCAGTTCTGAATGAGAGTTGGATGGCAAAAAGTTCATAAGTGGTTCAAGATTTGGTTTGGATGGCAAAACATCAGGGACATTGTTGCATCTAGAAGTGACAGCCCATGGCTTAACTTGTCAGATCACATGAACCAGTAGAACATTAGTGGTGTTTTGGTTATACTTGTCACAAAGGAGGGTCTTCAAGATGGGTCTGTATTACCTTTTCAAAATGGCTGTTTATTGAAAGCCCTTTCACCAACACATATCCACCGAAATACCAAAACTCCAAATGGCTACATAAGCAAATTATTTTCCCAGGGGAAAAATTTGCTTGGCCATTGTTGGGAATTTGCCCTTTCGTCCATTGTAGTGCAATCTCGAGTTGGTATATTTAAGTGGGAGGTGAAGCCCCCCCACTTAATTGTGTTTGTCGGTTTGTTTTGTTTATTGTTGACTCAGTGATTTTTTTTTTTTTTTTCCCCCCTGGGGAGAAAAATCGCTTTCATGGCCATTAAGGGAGCTCAAACAGCCCTGTCGACATCGTAATATAGGCCCTTTATGACATGTAACACATGGTTCCATGTGGAGAGTCCCTCAATGGATGGCAGTAGCAGTTGTGAGCAAAACCAAGTGTGGTCCTTTACATCTGGAGCCAAGTTAGTTTCTTCAGAAATGCACCTTAACATAGATGTAGTTATCCCAGGATGTAAGTTGTGGTGATCTGTTCTGTGGGTCAGTGGGCTGCAAGCAGAACAACACTGTATTGTATTTTTGCAAAAGGCAACACTGATTTGCAGTAGAAAAGCATGGTCTCATCAATATCTTTCAGTTACGTATTTATTTTATTTTTTTTCAATGTTTATTTTCATTTTTTCATTTATATTAACACAATCATTTCCATTCTTACGGCATGACCATCAGTGAGTGTGTTATACATTGTAGTCAATATAGTAACATATAGGTCATAAAACATATCTATTTACACTGTATACAAAGATGCTTTCTCATTCAATTTCGTTATCAAAACAGCATGCACATACAATAAGGATTTTAAGTCCATAGTTTGACTGTGTGATAATGTGTATATTTCTAGTTTCCTTTGTACCTTGTTGCTATGTAGTATGTATGACGTTTTATGCTAATATGATGTTAAAGGTTTGTTCCCACATTTTTCAGGCTTTCATATTTTTGTTTCTTTTATCCATTACTATTTTATGGGTTAAAAGAAGTTTTATAGCTATTTTTTTTTTAATCCATCCCAAGATATATTTGTAGGGTCTAACCATTTGAAAGCTATGTATAGCTTCATTAGTATGAAAATTATTTATAAATATATTTGCTTGTTTTCCTGATATGTTAGATGGGCGAATATGTAGAAGGGTAAATCACATATTGGTGTTGATATCCCATTTTTTGCAGTTTTATCTTGAGGGAATTCCAGAGTTTGTACACACATTTGCAACTCCAAAATATATGCATTAGGTCTGCTACCTGGTCTTTGCAGTGTGGGCAGTATGGTTATTTGGATGCATTGAATTTGTGGAGTATTGCGGGTGTGAAATATGCATTAGTATTTATAATGAGCTGGGTGTGAAATATGCATTATTATTTATCATGAGCTGCATGTATGACAGTTTTTTAAGGGGTATACTCTTCAGTGTTCGATTGATTGGATGACTTATTTGCTGGTCATCTGTGGATGGTTTTAATTTTCTCCAATAGTTAGAGAAGTAGGTCCTTCTGAAATTTGATTTCACCTATCATTTTATATGCGTTCAGTATTTTCCTTTTTGTAAGAATAGTCTTCCAAAGCAGAGTACAGTTTTCCTTATACCCTATTAAGTATAGTAAAGTTTTGGAGGTAGCTGGAACACAACTCTTTGATTTGTCTTAGAATTATTATATATGATTTGGGTAGATTTAGGTTGCATCTCATTTTTTGGGTTGTACAGTTGAGGTATGGGTAGATATCTTGGATTATTTTGTCCTTTAATTGAGGAAAAGAGTCAAGGTGTAGCATCTTGTTATTTATTTTTAGGTTTGGATTTTTTTGTAGTGTTACCATACCTTGCCCAAGGTTTAAGGAATGAAAAAAGTGTGTGTTATATTTATAGAATTTTTTAAGGGATCTATTATGTTATAGGTTTGTAGTCTGCAGTGGTGGTGCTGCGGTAGCGTTGTCACCTCACAGTAAGACGCTGTCCGGTTCGATTCTCAGCTAGAGCGTCTTCTGTGTGGAGACATGCGTGAATGGGCGTACCTTCGTTGAAGGTTGTGGGTCAGGCCTGGCAAGCCGGTAAGTAAAAATCAACTGCCAATCATTAGCGGACCGGAGTTCCGCCGTGGCGACCCCTAACTGGGAAAAGCCGAAAGACACAAACAAATTGTTATAGGTTTGTAAATCTTTTTTATTTAAAAAGGGAAGCACTTTGGGATTGATGCCTAGTGCTTTAATCTACCTATAGAATATTGTCACCCAAGGAAGTGACCATGTTTTCATTGTCTGGTTATGTTCTGCTATTCTCAGTATTCTGTTAGTGTTGATAATAGAGTAATAAGTTTTAAAATCTGGCAGTTTCCGGCCCCCTTTGCTCTTGGGAAGTTAGTTTCTGATGGGTTCCAATATGAATTTTGCCAGGAAGGTATGAACTTGTTTGAAAAGGTTATGTATAGTTATCTGTGATGTAATGAACATATGTTAGTCTAGGTAAAATGTTAATTTTGATTATTGATACTTTGGACAGAAATGGTAGCTTAAGGTTATTCCATCTTTTACAGTCTTGTATTATGCTTTGTCATTTAAGAGTTTATGCTGGTAGAATTCCTTGTTGCTCTGGAAGAAAGTAATTCCCAGATATTTAGTTTCTACTTTCATTTTTATTGTATCTGTTAGTAGTATTAATGAGAAGTTTGGGCGGCCTTAAGGGGAAAATATTAGTTCTATTGAGGTTTAATTTGTAGTTAGGCATGATTGAAAATTGTTCAGTTGCAGTTATTACTTTGGTTATGTCTGAGTTTGGTATAGTGAAGTATTTGTTCAGATCATCTGCAAAGGTGGTGAGATATACTTTGAAGTTGTGTGTTGAGGGGGGTTTATGGTATGCGTTTTCCTTTTAATATAAAGAAACAGGGGCTCTAGGTATAGGTTGAATAGAAAGGGTGATAACAGACATCTTGGTCTTGTTCCGTTTTTTTATCATAATTCTATTTGACCATGTTTTATTTATATATAGGGATGTGTATGGATTGCCATAGATAATTTGGATGATCTGAATGAAATTGATAGGCATGTCAAAATAAGGTAATGTTTGAAATAAAAATTCTAGGTTGACCCTGTCAAATGCCTTGCGGGCATTTACCATTGCACAGATATTAATATTCCTCTGATTTGCAAAAGATATATTAATGCATCCAATGTTGGAGTGTTGTTGCTTGTCTGTCTTTATGGTGTGAACGCAGATTGCACTGGAGAAATTATTTTCTCTCTTAGGTTTTTTTAATCTATTTGCGAGTATTGAGGTCAAGATCTTTGTATCTATATTTAAGAGGGAGATGGGTCTATAACTATCTGGAGTTTTGGGGTCTGCATGTTCTTTTAGTATGAAAATAGTTTTGGAGGCATTGAAGTGAATATCATTTATGTTATTTATTATATAGTTTGGCACATAGTATAGTAGTTTAGCAACTGGGGGGTGAAAGTTTTATAAAATTCTGACACAATTCCATCCGGTCCTAGGGCCTTATGTGACTTTAAATGTTTAATTGTTGTGCTTATCTCATTGATGGAAATAGGGTCTGTTAGTTTGTTTTTTTTTTGTTGATCTAAATCTAGTTTAGGGAATTTTAGTTTTTGAAGAAAACTCTCTCTGTCTTCCTTAGAGGTTTGTAATGTTTGTTCTCCATAGATTTTGAGAGTATATTTGTTTGAATACGTTGCTAATTTCTTCACTTCTTGTGTAGTTTTTGTCTTTGTAATTTATTTCTGATATATTTGAGATGGTTTTGTGTTGAGAGATGATTCTGGCCAAGGCTCTGGATGGTATTTGGGCTTTCTCTGCATAATTAGCTAACATTCTTACCTCAAAAAATGACAGATTTGTGGTTCTAACATATAGAGGGGTCTCTAGTTTTAGGAGATCAACTTCAGTTTGGCTATTAGGGTTATTTAGTAGATCTCTTTCCAGTTCTATTTTCCTTTTCAGTGTATTCACCTCTTTTAGTTGTTGTGTCTTTCGGCTTTTCCCGGTTAGGGGTCGCCACAGTGGAACTCTGGTCTGCTAATGATTGGTAGTTGTTTTTTACGTGCCGAGTTACCAGCCCTGACACACAATCTTCAGCGAAGGTACACCTATTCACACACGTCTCCACGCAGAAGACGCTCTAGCTGAGAATCGAACCGGACAGTGTCTTACTGTGAGGCGACAATGCTACCGCAGCACAACCATCATGGGGTATACTCCTCTTTTAGTTGTATTTTTTTATAATATGCTGCTTTTTTTTTGATGAATGTTCCTCTGATTTGTGATTTGGCTGCAGTCCATTCTATGTCTAGTGGGACTTGGGATCTGGAGAGATTTGCAAGGATTGTCTTGTAATAAAATAAGTTGAAAAAATATTAATCTGTTTTGATGAGCAGGTTAAGATTCAATGACCAGTTAGAACCAATATTAGCCAAGTACAGTTTTTTTTGTTGCAGTTGATAAACAATACGACTTTGGAATGATGCTAGAAAAATCTAGTGTGTGTAACTGTTGTTGGATCCATGTTAATGAGTATGTCTGGGATTAAAAAGAAGTCTATTCTTGACCACATTTTGTGGCACTGGGAGTAGAATGTGAATTTCCCAGACTCATTCTCGTTACTCCCATATTTAAAAGGGTCATATAGTTTAAAGTCTTGTTTTAAGTTCATTTTAGAGCTACTGTGGCTTGCTTATTATGTGTTTTAATCTGGTTAGATTTGTCTTTTTCTGGGTTTTGATATGTGTTCCAGTCACCCCCAATTATTAGGTAGTGATCTTTAAGTTTAGAAGTGACATAAAAAAAGTGATGTTGGTTACTACAGGGTGCATATACATTAAGCACCATTATGGGTTTTGGTAACCCTGGGTTGGTAAATGTTATGTAACACTATCTTCCCTCTTTGTCTGCCTTGGTCTCAAGTATCTTGTCTTGGAATTGATTTTTAATTATGGCAATCCCAGCACTGTTTGTTTTATCCCCTGTTGCTATAATTTGTCTTATCCATTTTCTTCCCCCAGTTTGTCCACTGTTCTGTAGTTAAGTGTGTTTCTTATATTAATACAAGATTGGCTTTGGTTTTCAGGGTAAGATGCAAAAATAGTTTTCTTTTCAATATCTTTCAGTTCTAAATTCTTAAGTAGGGGGTGGCAGGCATTCTTATGAGTCGAACGATTAAAAGATTTCATGAGGGGACAATTTTTCTAGGGACACTAACTGCGCTTTTAATACTAAATAAAACTAAACGTAATGCTTCTGTCCACTCAAGACTTGTTTCTTCACACGTCATCCAGTCTTAACCGTAATAGTCTGATTAGCTCTCTTTACTGCTCCAGAAGCTTGTAGTCTATAGGAACAATGAAACTGTAATTTAGCATTCAACGCTCTACAAAGCTGTTGTATTACTTGACTAGTAAAATGGGATCCTTGGTCAGACTGGATACTACTGCAGGGAAACCATATCTAAGAATTCAGTTAAAAGCTTTTTGCTACCGTGTGTGAATCCTTCTTCACATATGGATACACTTCTACCCATCTAGAAAAGGTATCGACTAACACAAGTGTATACCTGAGTTTCTGGACTTGAAGCTCAATGAAGTCCCACTGAAGGGGACAAAAAGGTCTCCAAGAGGTCTCCAAGACGACTTTAATGATTAAACAAGTGAAGATACTGATTTAGACATATTGTGTTTTTTAAGCAAATTGTACAAGTATTTGCAAAACGTTGTGACCTGTCCAGATGGTGCCACAAAAGATCTGGAGAGCGACTGAAGTCATTGCTTATCCGGCTCTTCTGTCTTGTCTTAAAAAGACAGTTACTCTTGTAAAGAAAAGTTGTTTTCATTTAATTGCTACAAAAATATAGCCTGAACAAGATAATGCAGCCTGTCTTGCTGCCATAGTTTACCCCTGATTTATAGATGAATTATCATTCTTATGTGCGGCATATTTCACTACAGCTATGTCTGTTGGTAATAACAGCTCATTAAAAAAAGGCATCTGTAGTAACTGCCCCTGCTAATGTAAAGTAACCCCTTTCTTTTCAAAGTGTACCAAAATTGTGAACAGCATCAAACGCATAGCGGAAGTTTGTAAAAGTGGTTACTGATTGGTCTTTACCAATTTTACTTTTTTCATTTCTAACTATTTATTCAGCTATTTGAGAAATACATTTCCACTTAATTGCCCACTTAAGAAAATACGAGTCTGTCTAGATATATATATGTGTGTGTGTGTAAAATATATATATATATATATATATATATATATATATATATATATATATATATATATATATATATATATATATATGTGTGTGTGTGTGTATGTATGTGTGTATGTATGTGTATGTGTGTGTGTATATATATATATATATATGTATAGAGAGAGAGAGAGAGAAACATATGTGGATTATATATATATATATATATATATATATATGTATTTTTTTTTTTTTTTTTTTTAAACATTTCTGACAAGTCCCACCACTTCTGCATAGTTAGAAATCCATTGTCTACAGTAATCCTTTTAAACCCAGAAGAACTTGCAGTTGTTTCAGTGTGGTAGGGTCTGGTGCAGCTTGGATCACGATCACAGCAATTTGTAAAGGTAGAATCTGCTTAGCACCCACTGAAATAAGATGCCCTAAGTATTGAATCTGTGACTTCCACAATTGCCGTTTGCTTTTGTTAACCTACAGTCCTAATTCTTCTGAGTCAGAAGTAAAAAAATTGTTATTTACAGTCGTACACAGTTCTTTAATGTAAAAATAAATCCTCTATATTTTGAATCAAAATGGATCCAGAAGGAAATTTAATATTATCTAATTGTTTTTTCATTTCACTAGAGAAAAGGGTGGAAGGTTCTACACACCCTTGCGGTAATCTAGTCCAAGTGTACAAGAAAAGCAAAACCGTTATTTGCTATCTGGATGTATAGGAATAGAAATGAAAGCAGATGAAATGTCTTTTACTGAAATGGTGATGTCATCAGAAGGGACAGAAGTCAGTATTGTTGCAGGGTTAGGAACAACTGGAAATGTTGGTACTGCTACAGCACTCATTGCACATAAATCTTGTACAAACCTATATGTACTTTTTCCAGGTTTCTAAACTGGTAAAATAGGAATATTACACGGACTACAAGTTGGGACAAGGATATCTTGTAATAAGGCATAAAGAACATGTTCTATTGCTTTTTCTGCATCTACTGACAATGGATACTGAACTACCACAGGCAGGTGCTCACAAGGTTTTAATGTTACTCAGACAGTTTCTGCATCCTGTATGAGCCCTACCCCATTGTTATGGGTAGTTCAGAGCTGCGGAGGGATAGCTTTCAGTTCCTCCATGTCAGCATTTTCTACTTTCTGCTGTGTTTATAAAAGCAAAAAGGGCCTATTCATTTCAGCAAGTAGTATTTGAATATAATCCTAAATCTTCATTAGGAATATCTAAAAATACACAGTCAGGTGTGCAGTAAAGAGTACATCCAAGTTTACTTGGTAAATCTCTGACAGATTTAAAGGGTCCAAATTTCCTACAATAAAAGCATGCTGTTCTTTCAGCGGATCAATCTGAATAGGAACAGGTTTAGTTTCTGGGTAGTCTAACGGTAATCCAGACATGCCTAGGCCCTGAATCGTGTTTAAAAACTGGAAGGTGTTCGTAGTTTGCTGAAGTAATTGTATATATTGTAGCTCCTGTATCTACAAGAAATGAGACTTGTATTTTGCACTGTGCTCCAGTGTCCCTTTGTCATTGTTTATCGGTACCAAGGAAAATAACTGTAGTTCCTAGTCATGGCTGTCCCAATGAATTTGCTGCCACAGTGACGGCTGCTAAGTAGTGTCCCATACAGAAGGGTTTCTTTCAGGTTATTGTGGTATTTGACTATTGGGAGAATTGGCTTGCTGCCTAGCTAATGGACATTTCATTTTGCCAATGCCATTTGACCACAGTTAAAACAAGTATTTAAATGTTGTGCACCTTGTGGTGCCTGTGATGAATGAATCTGAGGGAATAATCATTTTACTGATACTGTGCTACGGTTGCTGAAAGACTTGGACTCTACCTCTTCCCCCACAATTTTTATCTTCCCAGTCCCCACCCTCAAAGTCTGTATCTAACTGCTGAAGTTGAGAGACCACTAATTTTTTTTCTGTTCCTTTTTCTTCCCAAGTATATATTGTCTGCTATATACTGTGCATGATGTACTTTCATGGATGCCTAAGCTTGGCCAGTTTGTGTAAGCCTTGTTAATACGTTCTTGCATTGGTGGTACCAAGCCACCTACAAAAGCTGCTGTACATCTGATAGCTGCCATACCTTCTGTAGGCCCTCTGTGTCCAGAGAAGGCTTCAAATGCATATGTCATGCATTGCAGGTCTGCATCCGTAGATTCATTGCCTCTTCCTACAATACCTTTTATTCTTGCCTAGTTAGAGCAGTGGGACATGCTGTGGGTAATGGTTTTTAAAAGGTTGTTTGTAGAAGCTGGAAATCCATTATTTATATATATCGGAATGTTGTCATCTAGACTAGATTTTATTTTCAATATTTTCCTAAAAATATTAAGATAATGGAGGCTTTTAATATGGCTCTTGTGTCTTCAATAGTAGGGTTTTGCAATTGTACATGGCCTTTTGCATATTTTGCCGTTTTTTTTTAATTTCTCCAAGTCTTTTGGGTTTCTAATACCATGACAGGAATGGACCCCATTCCTAAGTCAAAGTACAATTAAAGTTCATGAAATTAGTATTGTTTCACTCTTTGATTTTAGACAAAAGTGCTCTTCGCAGCACTCTCAGTGTGCCCAGTAATGACTCCTTCTGCAGTTCGTACAGTGTTACAGGAATTAGTAACATATCTAAATACGACTGTAAATTCTTTTTTATAAGACCAGTTGCTCCTACTACTACTTGAGCTGACTACTTGAGCTGACGGGGTATCTTTCTTCCGCATGGCTCTCGTTTCTGCTTGTAGATCAACGTATTTTATGACTTTGTGTCTCTCTGTACGCAAGACACTGTAGCCACTGGGTGTGGCAATTTCAATGATCAGTGCTACTTTTGTCTTCTTTTCTTGAACCACTATATCCGGTTTTCTAGCATCTGTCTTTTGAACTGTTGGTATTGGGTGATTCCCATGTGATATAAATGTCATCATTTTCTATGATTCTTTGTGGCTCATGTTTCCAGTGTTTTTCAGCCACTTCGATACCATAATGTTTGCACAATCTCCAGTGTAACAGTCTCACCACATTATTATGTCTTTCAGTATGCAGTCCCTCTGCCATTAGTGCGTCGAAACCTACATACATCTGTTTCTCCCACATGTTCAGTGGACTTTGTAAACCAGCATGTATTTAACCCACTGTCTTGGACTGCCAATATTAACCTTTCATTTCTTGATGTGAATTCACCTCTCCTTAACCATTCCTAAGTTTGTTCTTGATCAACATGAGGCTCTTCCAGAAGTTTTCTATACTTGCAACTATATTTGTTTTTTTCCACATTTCTTGCCTTCTCATCTGGTCCTTCATCTTGTATTCTTTCTTTCTTTTGTTTTTTAGCACATTCAGTTGCTGCCTGATTTTTATCCACTTCTGGTTTGATTTCCATTCCTACTTGATGTCTATATGCTTCTACTAAATTAAGCAGAGATGTCATCTTAGATTTATTCTCCTCATGTTTCAAAACTTTCACTACATTTGGATCTTGATGTCAGTAAATATGTGTGAAGTCCCACAACTGCAGATCCATACATGTAATCAATTTCAAGGAGACCCATACCTCCTTCAGAACGAGGAATATATAATCTTGGTATACATTGATTTTTATAAATAATTTGGTGAGCATGAAGCATCCTTCTTGTTTTAATATCCAATCTATCCAACACTTTTTGGGGCCAATCAGTCACTCCAAAATTATAAGTTAGGACAGGAAGAGCAAATTGATTTATGGCTTGGATGTTGTTCCTAGATGTCAGTGCTGTTTTCAGGATCAATTTAAAAGTATTCCTTACTAAGCTTTATTCGCATTTATTCATGTTTTATTGCTGATCCTTCATCACTTCCCAAGTATTTATACACTCCCTCTTGCTCAAGCGCTTTTCTATCACATTCTTGTCTCAAACTTGATATTTTCCTGGTGCTGTAGTTTTCCTTTCTTAAAGGTTGCTTTTGCACATTTATCAAGACTGAATGACATCCCAATATCATCTGAAAAAGTTCTGACAATCTGCAGCTGTGCTTTCAGTTCCTCATCTGATGAGCTATATATTTTTTTAAATCATCAACAGAGAAGATAAGTCACTAGACTTTGTTGTTTTCTAGAAGCCAAATTGTAGCCATGACCTAAGCTGTTAAATAAACAGCTTAATGGATTAATGGCAAGGCAAAATAGCAACGGTGACTGTGAGTCACCCTGGAATATCCCCTTTGGATTTTTATCCCTGGGATAATAATCTGTCCTTTATCATGGCTTAATTGCAAAGTGGTCTGCCACTGTTTTATGGTTACTGTAATGTAATCAATCAGTGTAGGATGTACTTTATACATTTTTAAGCACTCTTTTATCCATGAATGTGGGATACTATCAAATACTTTTTTATAGGCAATCCATGCCATACTTAAGATTCTTTCCTCTCTTACAGTTCTGCACTATAACTTTATTTAACAACAAATTATCCTTTGTTCCATATGACTTTCTTTTGTTGCCCTTTTGTTCTACTGCCATAATTGAGTTTACTTCTAAATGACTATAAACTCTGTCGGCGTCAATCCCCGTGTATAGTTTATACGTCGTCAGAAGACAAGTTATTGGCCTGTAATTTTTAGGGTAGCTTGCAGGATCACTCTTAAGTAAGAGCATTGTTTTTTTCTGTTAACCAGTGCGGTGTCTGTTCAGGGTGTGCATATAAATGGTTATTGCTCATGGCTAGATTCTCGTGTAAAGAAGTTAAATACTTTAAGCCAAAAGTTAGGTACTGCATCTAGGTCTGGGCTTTTCCAAATAGAGGCTTTTCTCAAATTAGTTTCAATCTCTCTGGCTGTTATTTCATCCCATTTCATATCCTGTACCTTTAAAATTCTTATTCTTTCTTTTACTTCTATCCATTTAGCATCTTTGTTATGTTCCACAGGATCTTCATAGATACTGCTCCAAAATGCATCTACTTCCTCTTTTTTCGGCGGTCTATCAGTTCCTTCTACCTTTATTTCCCAATTCTCTATAAAGCTTTTTTGGGTCACCAGTAAATTGCTTATTTTGTGCTTTTCCCTTATATTTTTCTTCGTATCTTCTGAGTCTTTCCACCTGTTTAGAAATTGTTAGTTTATCTCCAATAGTGCATAATAGATCCTGGTCTGTTCTAATACTGCAAATTGCTTTTATCACATTTATCTTAATATTTTTGTTGATCTGTTCCCTTTTCTATAATCTTCTAACAATGACACTTCTTGTCTTAGCTGCTTTATAGTTTTCTCTGTTGGATATTTCCATGATGGTATTCGCTTTCGCCCCACATTTTCCCTCGCTACCCTATGTTCCTGTGGTAGAATTTTATCAGTTATTAATTTAGCAGCACAGTAGTATATTCTGTTTACTTCTGTTATATCGCATGGATCTCCGTGGACAGTCCTAATTACTGTGTTAATTTGTTTTATCAAGCTTCTGACTTTTGGGGTTTTATTAACCTTCTGCAATCTATTTCTCTCATTGATCTTGATATATCTGTCTTTGTCTATTAAATCAAGCAACTTTTCCCTTAACTCCTTTTCTTCCATACTGAGGGCGCATCCTTTGTTTTCCATTTCCTGCGGGCATTCTGTAGAAAGGTCTGTAACATCTTGTGACACATTCTCTTCAATTTCATCCTGTGTCACCTGTTGTTCTGTCATATGGGAACTCACTGGCCTGTCACTCCTCAACATTTTCTGAATCAGAGTTTCCACAGTTTCCTGTTCCTTTCCTTCCTGTCTAGCTTCAAGTGAACTTTTATACTGGTTTCCTGTGGAACGCTCCAAAATATCTTGATATGGCACCTCACCTGTTGCTTCCTGTTCCACTGGTTTCCTGTTAATTTGGATATCCATTGCTCTATCCTGTTGTGGTGCTTTCTGCATTTGATTATCTACACTGAATCCTCCTTCTTTTTCCAGCTGTTCCATTACCCCGTTTCTATTTCTTTGACTTCTCTATTACTAATCTATTTTTCTACTTTTCCTCTTAGTGTTATTTTTTGTATTGTAAAGTTTTCCATATCCGGATTCCTTTGCCTATATTTTTCTTCAAATATCTTTGGTACTGCTCTTTTTCTATTGGTTAGTTTTGCTTTCTCCTTTGCATAAATATTACACCATATTAAATCTCTTTTCCTTTCCCTTGTCCATATTTCTTCTTCACATGTCTCCTGATATTCTTGCTTTTCCTTATTCTGGGGACTCGCTCCATCATGCTGTGATGTAGTCTGTTTTAGACCTTCTCTATTAAATCCTTCACTTCACAGGCACTCCGTAACTTCAACTTCTATTTCATTAACTTCTACTGTATTAATTGTCTTTTCTACATTAAATATTTGTGCTTTTAGTCTTTTTATTGTGAAATTTTCCATATCTGGATGTCTTTGCCTGTGTTTTCCTTTGAATATCTTTGAAAACTGCCTTCTGTATATTAGTTAACTTGGCTTTCTCCTTTGCATAAATATTGTCTTGTATCAAATTTCTCTTTCTTTCCCATGTTCATATTTCTTTTTTATATTTTTCAAATATCTCTCTAGGTTTTGTTGTTTATATTTTCTCACTTCCTCAGAGGCTTCTTTTACCAAAGAGATCAAAGCTTCTTGATCTATATACTGTTTTTCAAAAATCTGTTGTAGTAATGAAAGCAAAGTTTTATTTGAAGCTTGTGACAGTTTTTCCTGCGGAAGTATTTTTCTCTCCTCTAATTTCTCTCTCAATCGTTTTGTATATCTTGTGTATGGAAATTCTGGGCTTTTTACATAATAATAACAATACATAATTTCTTTCTTATCCTCAATCGTCCACTCTGTCATCTTTATGGCTCTTCTTTGGCCAATCAATTTTTGTCATTTGTGTGGACTACTACTTCCTTCTGCAACAGGGAGGCCATCCTCCCCCATGAATCTGGCCTGGCCACATTGTAGGATTGCTTCTGTATTTTGAAGATTCTACATGGTCATTTTTTTCCATTCCTGGCACCAGTGTGCCTACCAGGATTGGGCACTTTTTTATCCTGGGTCTTGTGCACCCAGCTGTCTTTTTTTTTCATTTTTGATTTTCTTCTGTCCATGATATATGCTATATAAATACAGTCTATATATCCGTGTCGCCTTGGTGAGATTTTGTGAAAAACAGGGTCCACCTCGCGAAGGTACTCACGAAGACTTGAGGATGAATTCAGTTTTAGCACTACTACGCTCCTTTGCTTGCTGACATTTCATCTCTCCATCAGGATCCTTATTTTGCTGTGAGTGTGCACTCATGGGGGAGAGAGTTTTCTACAATGGATTGAAAATCTACTGTAGTCCATGACTGTACTATTCTTCTAGTAGGTTTAGCCTCACTATCTCTAGCTGCTGTGGGGTTTGGTACTTCTCATAAAGGGTGCATCTGTGTGGAAGGTATGTCTGAATCAGTAGAAGAGTCAGAATCTCTCTCTTCTCCTGCAGGTTGACTTGCAGGGAATATCCTCTGATATTCCTCCCAGATCAGGCAGGGAATATCCTCTGATATTCCTCCCAGATCAGCCAATCAGAAATTGAATAATAATGTTCTTAAATTTACTCCAAGTGCTAGTTTTGCTGATTGGCTTTTGTTAGCAAATCTTTTAAATTTTTTCTGCATATTAATCTTTGTGATGCGGTTGTTTTCCTTTGTTAACAATATGCAATAATATTTGAACTGAGGATATTACTGATTTTATGTTGTTAACGAAGTCTAGTTCTATAACTCGACCCAGAAGGGAAGACTGGAAATGCTAGAAGAAACTTGGGCTGTATCTGAGGAAGTGGTAGTTGTTTCTGCCATGCTCCCATCCACCAGCCCTCTTGGAGAGAGAGAACTGTCAGCTTCTTGACACATGGGTGGGTCATAAGTTGGAGGGGTTGTAAAAGGTAATGGAGGCCAGTCATCAGATGATTCTGGCTGCGTGAGTGATAACGTACGTTTCTAACTGGCTTAAAGGATATATACCTCAGGAATGGGATTTCTCAAAGTTCATAGGTGATTATTAGGCTAATGGCCCAAGAGCCTTTATTAGCCTAGCCGATAATACCTGGAATTATGACCGTATTATATCTTCATTCACCAGATATGGAATGGGTAGTATCAGGGTAGTGGGTCTTTGGGTTTTGGAGCCTTGAGTCATTTTACAGACTGCCTCTATCCGTAAGGGACGTGGGCAGTACACCAGGAGTGAATTTATAGTTCGCCATTCATTTATCCAAATTATTTTTGAAGAGAATGAGTGAAGGGCTTTGGTTTACAGAGATTGGAAGTTTATTTCATAGATGAGGTAGCCTTTGGGATAAGAGTCTGTCTCAACAGCAAGTTCTGTTAGTCGCAAATTAGGTTCAAGTCCCTGGAACATGCAACTCTTGTATAATTTTGTATCACTTTCATCAGGGCAGGTTCAGAGAATGCCTTGTAAGTCAGGCATAGGTCCCCTTTCAGTAAACGTTACGAGACTGAGTAAAGGGATAGGGCCTTTTAGTAGGTCTGCATAAGACATTTGTATTTTTGTGATACACCAACTGGAGCTGCTCCAGAGGTTTTAAATGCCTAGTTAGGTATATCCAGAAGGGAGCATTGTACTTGTATTAAGGGCCTGATGAGGGCAGAGTACAATGGCACTATGACTTTCTTTGATCTTGATTCCATGACTTAAAAGTTGAGTCGCACAGAAGGATTTCCACACCACCATAGCTAACTGGTGGTCAAAGTTTAGGTTCCTATCTGTCTGTGTTCCTAGGCCCATCACCAGTGGGCCTTCTTTTAGGGGTGTGCTATCAGTATTATAATTTGCAGGGGTATCGGATGTACCAAAGGGAATGATTATGCATTTTTTAGCATTTGGTCTCAGACCATGGTTTTAGCACCAGTCATTTGTCATTTTTAGGCCTATTTGTAGAATGTCAACATCATTTGGCGATTCAATGATTGCTCTCAGCTTCCATTAGTCAGCAAACTTGGTGAGCCAAAGCCCCCAACATTGACCTTCACTTCAGAAACGTATATATCAAACGAGGGGTCCCAACACTGAGCTCAGTGTGACACCACTAGTAACAGGTTTCGTACTGGAAGTAGATTCACCTATCCAGACATGTGTCCTGTAAGTGAGTAAGTTGGCTATCCATCTGACTGTGTAGGAATTTATGCCCAACTCAGTAAGATTGTATATGATCACTGAGTGGGGGATTTTGTCAACAGCTTTGGCCAGGTCTAGATGAGTGGTGTGTACCATTTTACACTCATCCATTGCCTTGATGACTTTCTCAAAGAAGTCCACCAGATTGAGCAGGTAAGTCCTCCCTTTGAAAAAAGCCAAATTGGGTCTGTTCCAGTGTATGGAAAGTTGTAGCATTATTGGCCAGGTCCATAAGTGGCTCCATGGCCATGGAGATGAGTAGTCAAGCTTATGGGTCTGTAGTAGTTCTCTGGGTCAGTTGATGCCCCCCCCCCCCTTGTGCAAAGGGACGACTGTTGCAGTCCTGTATTCCTCTGGGGAAAAAAGTCCATCCAGAGGCTGTGGCTAAAGAGGGTTTCTAGTGACCCTGATAAATTCTGTTTTAAGCTATTTAAGAAGCATTCTAGAATGTTGTCGGGACCCACTGAGGTTGTGTTTTTAGCTTTAGTAGGTGCAGCAATTACCTTTTCCCCTCATAATGGCCAGTAGGGGGATGGTTGCAGTTATTTCTTTGGGTGCAGTAGGATTTGATGGGAGGGGGTGTTTGAATGCCAGCAGGTTTGCTATAGTTTTAGGCTGCGTGTAAGTGTTTCTGTTCATGATTAACTTGGGACATTGCTGAGCATTTCCCCTGAGATTACAAACAAGTCTTACGGTTATCTTTCACCTGAGTGGCTATTTTTGCCTCAGTTTGCTTTGGCAGATTTGACCAGCTTTCTAATTTTTTTAGACTGGCGAGTGTTTTTGCACTGTTTTTTCTGTTGCGTCTTGGCTTTGGAGAGGATTTTTTTTTCCTTTTTGTTGAATAGCCTATTTATGCTAGGGGTCCATAAGGGTGGTTTATTTTTGCCAGTAATCATAGGTTTGACTTGGATAGGTACTGCCTTCTGTATATAGCTATGAATTTGGTTGTACAGTGCTTTTGTGTACAGCTCAGAGCTGGGCTCAGTGTCTTCTAGGATTGAAGGGGCTTGAAGTTTAATAAGCCGTGATTTCGTTTGAGGTAATTGGCCTTAGCAAAGTTCTTGAGGTTTGGAGTTTAATTGTGGTTCTATGTTAGTTTTACTACTAAAGGAGATTGTTTTTGTGGTCAGATGTTACCAGGGATGGGAAGGAGCAGAACCCCCCCCCCCATATTGTATCTGTAGTTAGCTAACTAATTGCACCAGGGTGTTTTTTGTTAAAACCTCTGAGCAAGTGAATTATAGGTTGTATAAGTCTCCCACTTTATGAAGGGGTAGTTGAAGTCATCCATAAGTATGGTGTTAGGCTGAATGTTAAGGGATTCCAGTAGGTTTTGGTAGGGGGTGTGGTTTTCCATGGTCCTGTTACGGGATCTGTAGCTAACAAGGATATGCTAGATGGTCGCACCAGTCATTAGTTGGGCATGGAGCAGCTCAAGTGAGTGGTTACAAGCGTGGTTTCTGAGCTCCAGCTAATGGGTTATATAAGTGAACTAAAATCTGGTGTTTTTCTTTCTGATTCTTTTTATTTGTCTTCCTACGTCCTTTACCTTCCTCCCGCTTCTGCGTTGGACAAAAAAAAAAAACGTTCTTCTCTCTTTTTTTTTTTTTTTTTTTTTTTTTTAAATCTGAAGTGTGTTTGTGTGTTTGTGTGTTTGTGTGTTTGTGTGTTTGTACCTGCATTGGTTATAGCAGAAGCCCTTAAGGCATGGTTTAGGAAATGCACAGTGTGTGGTCATAAGCCATCTCCGGATGGCCACACTCTGTGCATGGTTTGCCTTAGTACAGATCACCTTAAGTCCCCCTGTCCTACTTGCCCTGGTTTCAACCCCAGGGAGCTTAAGGACAGGCGGGACAGACCTTGTACTGAAGGGGTTGTTACCCTCTTCAGGGACTACTCTCCCTTCTTCCCCAGCAGGGATAGCAGCGGCCGCTGCTTCTACTTCCTTGTCCCTGACCTCAGGGACTCAAACTCCCGCCAAGAGGTCTGGGGAGGGGGGCAAAGCTAAGAAAGACCACTCTCATATGCGGTCCTCCGACTGCTCGTCGAAGGCAGGTCTGCCACCAAAAGCTAGGCCGCCCAGTCCCCAGTAAGGTCTTCTCCCCACCGGCTCTCCCGACCCATTTTGGTGGCGTCCTCCCGCTCCACCCGAAGTCTCAGCAAAGTGGAGATGGACAAGATGATGTGGAGATTTATCCACACCCAGATCCAGATAGGGGTCTTGACAGCACCCTCTCTCTCCAGAGGGGGTCCCCTGCAACCTTTGTTCTGACCAATAACTCCTTCTCTGATCTGACCAGAGGTTTCTGAGTTTTTTGGATCCGAGGATCCTCAAGGTCGGCACCGACAGTACCATGTACCTTGATGCCGACGATTGCCGTCCGCTTGATCCGAGCTCTCGGAGCCATAGCCTTTGATCAGATCCAAGGGGGTCCTGTGTACTCAAAGCGCTTCAGAGTAGAGCATACCACTCGGCATCTTGACTCAGACTTCCCTGTCGGGTCAGAGGGGGACGGGCCCTGCCAGTGTGTTCCAAGAGGTTTGTTCCCCTTCTGCATTTGACGTGATGGAGAGGGTTCTCTCTGTGTCAAGGCCTCTGACCATCTTGTCCTCAGACTCCGTCCAGACCCCCTTGGCTCTGAGTGCAGTTCTGACCATCTTGCTGTCTCAGGGACAGCCCGTGGTCGCTGTGCCCCAGGATGTTTCAGTGGAACAACAAGAGGTTTGAGTCCACCTCAGGGAGTCCCCTTGAGGAGGTATCCCACAAACGTACATGTAAGAGGAGGCACTTGGACTTTCCTCCAGTGTCCCTCACAGAAGACACTGACTTGGATGAAGGGGAAGGTACCCCATGATCACCTCCCGAGGATGTCTCCTTTGGAGACATCAGGGAGCTCCTTCGCCAAGGGGGGGGGGGGGAGTCAGCCCCCAAACCAACCTCGGATGAGTCTGTGTTCCTGGAGGCATTCGGCTCGGGCCCATCCTGCTGATCCACTCGTGCATCTGATAACATCTAGGGCATGGAAGGAGCTGGACACAGTAGAGCCCATTCCTAAGAGCCCTGACAAAGTATTGAGCCCCCCCCCCCGTTAGGACTTATTGGAACAAGGGGTCCCTGGTAGATGCAATAATGGTGGTAGCCACCACCAAGAGGGAGCTTGCTCAGGAGAGCTCCACAGTTCATTCCCCTGATCGAGAATCAAGAGCGATGGACCATTTTGGATGGAAGCCAATCTATGCTTCAGCAACTTTTTCGGTGAGGGCGCTGAACTATATGGTACACGTCATTAGACTCCGGAGAGAGCTAGTCAAGGAAATCACAAAGTCTACCCCAGATTCCATGTCGGCGGAGGGCAAAAAGACCTTCTCCACCTGAATGGCCACTCTAAAAGTGGTTGCTAGCATGTCCATGCGACTGCTCTCTCATGCTACGGAGGGAGCCGCAAGGGTGGCCGGAACAGGTTTTGCTATCAGGCGTTACAAAAGATCACTGGGTGTTGCGAATTATATCCAGAGGATATTTTGTTCCATTCAAGGAACATCCTGCCCGAACAAACTTCTCCCAGATGACCCACCCGCACAACGGGAGGAGGCAGAGCTAGAAATAGGAAAGCTGCTGAAGAAACTAGTCATCCAACTGGTCCCCCCCCCCAGAGTAGTCCGGATCCAGCATTTTACTCCAGGTTCTTTTTAGTGCCAAAGAAAAAGGGGGACCTCAGACCTATCTTGGATCTGTCCACATTGAACCTGTCAGTAACCAAGGCAAAGTTCTGGATGGTCATTCTAAAATCTATCCTGCCCTTTCTGCGGGCTTCAGACTGGATGTGCTTGATCGATCTCCAGGATGTGTACTACCACGTCAAAATGGACAGGCACACCCGGAGGTTTCTTCACTTCCGGCTGGGAGTCCATCCATTCAGAGCCCTTCCCTTTGGTCTCACCACAGCCCCCAGGGTGTTTACCAAGGTGATGGAGGTTGTAGCAGCTCACCTGAGGCTCCAGTGTATTTAGGTCTTCCTGTATCTGGACGATTGGCTCTTTGCTGCCCCTTCAGAGGATCGAGTGTACCAGGTCCGGGATTACTTCAGTTAGCGAGCAACCTGTGTATCGCCATGAATCTGAACAAATCTTATCTAGAGCTGGTCCAGATTGTGGACTTTATTGTGGCACATTTGGACACTCTTCAAATGAGGGTTTTTCTCACTCCGGACAGGATACGTAGTTTAAGATTGCATGTCTTACAAATTCTTCACACTCAAGTCCCCACAGCCGAGGCAGTTCTCAGGGCACTGGGGTCTGTGGCGGCCATGATCAGTCTCCTGCCATTGGCTTGCCTTCATGTAAGAGTTCTTCAATAGACACTTGCGGTTCAGTGGTCCCTGCTAGACCTTCCTCTCACCTTTCCAGTGAGAATCTTGAGGGTATACAGGGAATCCTTCAACAGTGGATTCATTCTCTGGATATCCTCAAAGGACGTTCCTTTCACCCTGTTTTTCTCAAAACCACGGTGACCACGGATGCCTTCCAACTAGGGTGGGGGGGTACTGCTTGGGAAGGATGGTCCAAGGCACATGGTCCCCCTCCGAGACCAAATTGCACATCAACATTCTAGAGATGAGGGCAGTTCTTCTGACATTGCAAGCACTTCATGCCCATCTTCCTCTAGGGATGATTGCCATTCAGACAGACGATATGTCAGTAGCCATTCAGACAGACGATATGTCAGTAGTCTGGTACATCAACAAACAATGGGGAACCAGATCTTATCCCCTCTGTTGAGAAACCATGAGAGTGTGGGAATGGGCGATCTCCACTGGCTACTTTCTAGTAGCAATGCACATTCTGGGGCAGTCCAACATTCTAGCGGACAGGCTCAGCATATCGATTCTGATGCCTTATGAGTGGTCTCTGAATCCTTCAGTAGCAGAATAGAAAATTAAGTGGGGTCGTCTTTGCTGCAATCTCTTTGCATTTTCTACCAACTCGAAGTGCAGCAAATTTTTTGCTCTGAACTCCCCAGAAAGGGAAGTCCCCAGAGACTCACTGGTTCATGCTTGGCCTCCTCGTCTCCTCTATCCTTATGCTTAAGTCCAAGTTTCTTCAGAAAGCTCGAAGGCTGGGGAGCACTGTGATCCTCAATGGCCCATTCTGGCCTAGCCACCTTTGGTTCCCCTCACTGTGGTCTCCTCTAGTTGTTCCTCCATGCACGTTGGATCCAGTTCCGGATCTTCTTTCTCATCCCTCTGGGATCCCTCACCCAGATCTGGACAGTCTGAAGCTCACGGCTTGGCTCCTCTGGTTCCTATAATTATCAGGACTCCTGGATTGTCATCCCCTGTAAAGTCCATTTTGGTTGCGGCTCACAAATCCTCCACCAGAAAGGTGCATCGTAGTAAGTGGAGACGTTTTTCTATATGGGCCACTCTGCAAACTTTGGACCCTTTCACAGCACCTCTTTCAGCGGTCTTAGACTTTTGGCAAGCATCTTCCATCAGGTTGCTAGTTCTTTTACAGTTAAGATACAACTGGCAGCTATCTCTAATTTCCATGTGGGAGTAAATATGTCTTCCCTGGCTTCTTCCAAACTTTGTATGACCTTCCTTAAGGGTGCTTTTCTACTTAGACCTCCAGTGAAGGACCGTACGCTTCTGTAGAATCTTACCTTAGTGTTGCAGACTTTGTTTTCTGCACCCTTCGAACCTGTGGTATCAGTGGATTTGCAGTTTTTGACATGGAAAACTGCTTTCTTGGGGAGCCCTTACCTCAGCCAGTAGAGTGTTAGAGCTTCAGCCTCTTTACATTAAGGTACCTTACATGTTCTTTCACAAGGATAGAGTGTCATTGCTTACTAATTCATCTTTTCTTCCTAAGGTGACCTCAAAAGCCAGTATTAACCAGATGATAAATTTACCAGTTTTCCCCCTAACTTCCAGACCAAAGGGGAATACAAGTTGCATCTGCTTGATGTTCACAGACTACTGAGATTTTATTTACAAAGGACGAAACCCTTTCATAAGTCTGACCAGCTTTTTGTGTCTTATGCTAAACCTTTTTTAGGTAGGCCAGTTTCCAAGGTAACAGTTGCTCACTGGATTTCCTTGTGCATTGCTCGTGCCTACGCAGTGAAAGGTTGGTCCCTGCCAGGACAAGTGAAGGCACATTCCACCCAATCTGTGGCTACGTCAGTTGCCTTCTGGTCTAGGGTGTCTCTGGATGATATCTGTTCGGCAGCTGCTTAGTCCTCGTCTCATACCTTCATTTCTCATAAGCTGGATATTGCGTCTCTGAACAAAGCATCTTTTGGTTCTATAGTGCTCCGGAATGTCCTTCCATGAAGGCCACCCAGGAGTCTATGGTAGCTGTGGACTCTGTCCCACAGGTTGAAGACCAAATTAAGTCAACTACTTCAGGTAAAGAAGTTATGTACTCACTATAACGTTCCATCTAAGTAGTTTTACTTTGTTTGTCTTCTACCCCCCCAATTCCCCTGACCTTATCATGGATGCAGTCTATTTCATTTGCATAAAGTGTGTGGCCGTTGACTCTGTCCAGGCCTTAGAGTGTCATGGAGATTCTTGTTATGATGAGGTGATATTGGTGTGGTTATATGATACCTCTTAGGCAGCAAACTCAATCTGAAGGGAAGACTGAGGCATTATGGATAAGGTGAGGAGTCTGGAGCTCGGATCCATAGCTGGAAAATGTGGCCTTGTCAGATCTGATGTGGATCCGAAACCCCCAGGGTGAAGACAAATTAAGTACAACTACTCAGATGGAACATTATGGTGAGTACTTATATATTTTTTTTTTTTTTTTTTTTTTTTTGCCAGTATCCAGAAGCCAAGTGGTGGCAAGTGCAAATAATTTCTGGCAAAGCGTCCTGGTTTGTTGGTCATGTCTCCCCAGGTTGACAGATATTGGATCCCATTATTGTGACACCAGAAACTAAACCATTTGTTGAAGTCAGTCATTTTTTTTCCTGATACTGTGGCATCATCATTGATGAAGGTAGGATGCTACTCAAGGCTAGATTCATACCCACGTGAGACGCACATTCAGAGAGTTCTATCATGTCTCTCTTCATATAGTCCAGTGAGATACGGCTTAGGTCATTTACACCCACATGGACTATGATCATGTCATACTGTTACTTGTGGTTTAAATACTTAAGTGAATGATGGATCCTGGCTCCAGACAGACAGTTCACTGTAACCTTCTCATTTAGCCTGATAAGAGGGACATCAGTATGTCTTGCATTGGAATCCCCAATAACTGCAATGTTTGGATGTGTGGTATGTTGCTTTATGGGCGTGGAAGCGGGCTACACTGATTTTCAGAGTTGTGTTGTGTGATGTGCTGTCTTTACAGGCCTTTGCTTCATTTGTGGCTTTTTGGAAAGGGTTGGATTGTAGAAGGAAGCTGCAATGTGGTCCTCTACACATTTACAATGCATTACAAGCTTTATTCCTTCTCCTAGGTCTAGATCATGCTTTGCTAGGATCATTCTGCAGGAGCTCCTGGACCCTTCCATCTTCCAAATGTAATAAGCTAGTGAAATCAACCCATATAGCCAAGTCTACTACAGCAGTGATCAGTATGATGAACATGATACAGTTGTGTTAGTAAACTTGCCATTAGAATCTATTGCAGAATCATGGTGAGTTGAGGGACTGCCCAGTATTAGGGGGCGATGGTCATTCTGTAAAGGAGTGATCATTGGTAATGTTATCCTCCTTTCAAGGAGCCCTAGCCTGCAGATTGCATTCCACAAGGCCATATGAAGGAGAAATTCAGTGGACCAGGCTGCATGGGAAGCAACCTTCATGGCTGCCGGCTTCCCTAGGAAGGTCCTCCCCTAGTATGGTACTGGGCATGTTCTCGTACTAGAGAACAAATGGGCTGAGTCTGATAAGGGAAAGGCTTGATGGTTGGTAGCCAAGAAGAGGGAAAAGGTCACTACGGAAAAAAAACTGAAGCCAATCATAAGGGGTTACTTTCAAGTATATACAACCCGGAACTGGGGGAAAAGTGTAGCAGAATAGTTGCAGAAATCGGGGAATTTTTTCCTCTGCCAAGATGCACTTAAACTTTGTTCAATTTCAGAAGCCAAGACAAGCAAGCCAGACTTGATAAGTGATGTTTAGGCAACCGATCAAGAGACTGTCCTCACTTGATCTGTCTGCTAATGGGATAGGTGGGCTGATCCCAGTGAGCTATAGTCAACTGCAGTATAGGCGTATACCAGCACATATTTTTGTGATTAGAACAGAATTCATAAGGTGCATAATTTCTGATAAGGTACGTGTAACTTTAACTTGCAGAATGATTTGTAGTTTGCTAAAAAGTCCCAGAAATGCACCATTTCACATCAGCAGATCATCATAACTGTTTTTGCTGATGATGCAGGCCATCACTGTTACACAGACTGTTCTGTTCCTTGTTTAATAAATCACACTTGGACACACTAAGGATAGGTGATCATTTTAATGAAACTGAAGAAAGGGAATTGCTTTGGATTATTAAGTTCCAAGCTGGTAAAGGCAAGGGATTGAATGGTAAAGTTTGCTTAATACCTGTCTTAAAATCTAGACATTTATGGAGATAACCATCCTGGCATTGTTTTATTGCTGTAATATGTCTTTAAGGCCATGTAATGCTAGGCTAGCAACATTGTGTTCCTGTTTATTTGAAGTTAAATATTTTACTTTTTTTGTAACTTGAGTCGTGCTTTTGAATTTGTTTTTATATGTTGTGAATTTTAAACTGTATTTAATGGTCTGATGAACCCGCGGTGGTGGTGCTGCAGTAGCGTTGTCGCCTCACAGTAAGATGCTGTCCGGTTCGATTCTCAGCTAGAGCGTCTTCTGCGTGGAGACATGCGTGAATGGGTGTACCTTCGTTGAAGGTTAGGCGTCAGGGCTTGTAACTCTGCATGTAAAAATCAACTACCAATCATTAGCGGACCGGAGTTCCACTGTGGCAACTCCTAACCGGGAAAAGCCGAAAGACACCACATTTAATGGTCTGTTGAAGCAGACTTGTGCTGTGAAAGTGCTTACCCGATATTAGTTTCCAGCTGTGTTACGTGACTCATGTTTTTATTTTGTATTGTTTCTCCTGTTTTCTTGAAACTGGAGTTGCCTTATTGTCTGCCACCCATTCTGTTTTTGTTTGTTTATTTAATAGGACTGTCTGGTCCTGGTATCTAATCTTTCTTTTTGGATAGCCCCTGTTGTACTTTGGAGAAAGAACCAAAGTAGCTTTTCTCTCTGCAGCTCTCCACCTTTGCAGTTTTTGCAGTTAGAGTACTGGCTGTGACTCTGAACGTCAGTGTGTTTTGTCTTGTACATGTGTATGTGATTTCCTTCTTTACAGGTTTCCATTTCTCCACAGACAACTTAGAGTCGTGGCTTTATCTGATTTACCAGCTATACCAATTCTGGGCTGCAGACACTTCCATGGCAAAAAAAAAAAAAAAACGCATTCTTCTTTTTATGACTAGTTTCCTCCCCTTCTGACTTGCAGTAGAATACTTGAGATTTGATAAGAGGTAGTCTGTACTCTATAACTCCTTGGACTAAACCTTCAAGCAATAGTACTACTTAACCATCCAAACCTCATGCTGCTAACTACCTTTCCTTACATTTTATCTTAAGTCGTTGCTGAAGAAAGCACTTTGTGTATGTGCTCATAATTTTAGTTGCCTTCTGCTTTTTTTTTTTTTTCTTTCATGGAAAAAATGTTTAGCACATTTGGCTTGGGCACACCTGAACACTTAATTTTTCTGGCTTTTGGGTTTTACTTATGAAGGAGAAAAAGTCTAAATATAATGTTATCTTGTTCCCAGTAGTTGGCTAAAAAAATATTTCTCGTTTATTTCTGTTGGCTGTGTAAGCTTACAGTGGTTGTGCAAATTTTGCTTTCTTTTCTTTTAGAGTGTTCTTACTTTTTATTGTTTGAGGAACTTGGGAGTCATTTATTTGTTAAATTTGTTGTTTTTGGCTGGCTCTCTTTTCTGTGTGTGCAGTATGGATTCAGTATGTTGTCTCTGTGGAGAGAAAATCCCTCCACAGGGCAGGCATCATTTGTTTTGAGGAGAGTCATACCCCATCAGTGTGACACATCTGAAATTTCTTCTACTGCTGTCTACCATGGGAAGGATAGGTTGCAACTTAATTTGCACATGTATTACAACTTAATTTATATAAAACTTCATGTCTGCTTCAGGTTCTGAGCAGGGTTCAGGTGAACATCACCTCCTTGACGCCTAGAACAACAGATTCCTTAGCACTGAAGGTTGTAGACAGTACTACAAACAAAAGCAAATTACATAAACACCTGCAGGTTTCTTCTACTGCATCTGAGGTGGTGTAGAATAGTATTAACTGTTAAACTTGTGGAGAAGTCTGCATCTCCAGTTTCATTTTTTGGTACAGACAACATGCTGCTTTAACAGCTCAGCTGGTAAGAGATTGACTGTGAGTATTTTTATATTTCAGAAACCAAGTTTGCAGATGACTGTAAACTGGCTGTAGTCATAAGAAAAGCATTCCACATCGCGCATCTTGTAAATAAGGGCATCACATCCAAGACCAGGGAGGTTATAGCTCCACTGTACTTGACCCTTATCAGACCACTAATTGAGTACAAGGTTCTCTTCTGTATGTACCTCACCAGTTACCTGCAGCAACTGGAGAGACCACAGAGGTTTCTTACCAAGAGAATCAAAGGCCTCCAAAACATGACATGCGTGGAAAGACTGAGACTTGTCACTGTCTTTTACAGGCTGCTGAGAGGTGACCTGTGCCTGGCCTACAGAGCAGTCTCGGACTCTGCCTTAAGTGAATTGCTGTATATCCGTAAATCAGATGGGACAAGAATAATGTACTCCAAGGATCTCAGCCGAGCCTGTGACATTAACAGAACATGCTGGAGAGACAGATATATCTCCCAGCGATTACCACTCCTTTGAAATAAGCTCCCACTCCATGTGAAGCAGAGCTCCTCAATGACCCTATTCATGTGCAACCTTGACAACTGGATGGGTGATCGGAAATTCATCCCGGGGGTGACACCTATGTCCCTCATGGACAGGGGCAGTTGGTACTGATCACAGAATTGCTCTGCTAACAATGTCCATCTAAATATGTTCAATAAGGGTACTCAGGTTTTTATACAGCTAGGCTTGTAAAGGCGCTAGGGTCTAGTAATATCCTATGAACTTGTGAAATGACAGTGTTTTATCATCTAAGTCTTTCTCATGAACTTTTTTACTGCTTGGGATAATTGTCAGCTTTTTCATTAGATTGCAGATAGTGGACCAGGACATGACGGACTTGAATTTCTACTCCAAAATCTTGAGTGTGTCTTACTTTTATATTGCAGGCCCTTGCTGGCTTTGGCAATATCAGATATTTACTGTCACAAGTATATAGACTCAATGCATTAATAACACTTGCAGTTCTTGTGTTTGCCAGTTTACCATTTCAAGTGCCCTGAAATAATCTATAATTGTAAGATGCAGGACTTGCAAATCTTTGACCTCTGTGCTCGAGAGACAACCCAGTACAGGGTATTTTATCATCTCTTCCTTTGATTTGTTACAGTAAGAACTGCACGAGTCACAAATCTGTACTGCTTGTTTTTCTGAGTCTATATTCATGGCTAAAACCTATTTCTTGCTTTTCTTTGCACTTCAATATTCCTATATATGATAGTGTATCCTTTGAAGTATTAGAATTTTGTCATCTTTGAACATTAAGCCTTGGACACTACTAATTTCTTCACTGAAAGCAATTCTACGATTGAATTTTTCTTATTTATAATTTTTACTCAGACCAGCTCTCCTTTTAATTTATTTTTAGTGGCTGAATTTCTAGATTACTGTTTAGTACAACTCAATTCTTTTTATAATTTGTCATTGTATTACAGTGTTATTGTACCAACGGAGTCTCTAATTGAATAATTTATTTGTTTTTCTGGAAAGTATGCAATACTCAACATATCTGCATGGTAAAGTTCCTTGCGTAGCCTGCAGTTCACTTTAGGATTAATCCTCCAAGTTTGATATCCTGTGCAGTCAGAGAAGTAAGTTATTCAAAGATGCTCTGAATATGCTTTGCAAAGATTTATGGCATGATTCTTCTTGAGCTACTTTATAGAACTTTTCATATACCTATAATTTTCCCACATCCATACAGTATTTTATCTGTTACCTTTTTATATTTGCACCTCTCTGTTGCATATATAAATGCCCTTGAGCTATAGGGACCTGGTTAGTTTTCTTGCAGGATCTCAGCTCGTGCACTTTTCTGACTAATGATGATACTTGCAACCGGCCTATTTATATCATAGTATTTTAACTTCCCTGCTTCTGTAGTTAGTTTCTTGAGCATTTCAGAACTCCATGTTTAGCTCTTTCCCAAGACGTATCTTGCCGTAACCGCTTTCTTAGCGGTGTAGTTATCTCGGGCATATTGGGTGCAAACTTTTCAATAGGCTGTATTGTGCATAGCAACAAAAGTGATGATGTTTATTTGTCTATTGGCTTTGAAATGAGCTGTGTTGTATTCACTGATTCTATTTCAGTCTTCAGTGCCTCTGATAATAGAACACGATCAATGTATTTCAGACTTGTAAGGCTAATTTTACATTTGATCGTGTCTAGTTTGAAATTCTGCAGTTTTAGTCTGTTTAGTAGCTGTTGTGGTGGTGTTGCGGTAGCGTTGTCGCCTCACAGTAAGACGCTGTCCGGTTCGATACTCAGCTAGAGCATCTTCTGCATGGAGCCATGCGTGAATGGGCGTACCTTCGTTGAAGGTTGTGCGTCAGGGCTGGCAACTCTGTATGTAAAAATCAACTGCCAATCATTAGCGGACCGGAGTTCTGCTGTGGCAACCCCTAACCGGGAAAAGCCAAAAGACACACACACACACTAGCTGTTGTTGAGCTGTTTGTGTTTTAACCCAACATACTAATTTTGTGAGCCTTTATTTACCTGTGCAGCAGCTGTTGGGAATCCCTTTGGTGCTAATAAAATACCAAGCAAACATGAAATGGATCTGCAGCTTCCTAAAGGTATATTAAATGGATTTCCATTGCATGTTCAAAGACCTTGAATATCATCCTTGAAACTGCAAGAATTTAAGTGCAATTACAGGGAAATTTATAGTAATTACAAAACTCAGTACGACTGAGTCTTTCTTCTCTATGATATAGAAGTATCAGTGGTGGTGCACACAGGTCGTAGTGGGTGCACCCCTGACATTTAGGGGTACAACGAGACTTGTTCTCTGCAAAGATGCTTTTAGCATGCAACAACAAATGTATTTGCTGTTATTTTACAAGGATTCACTTAATTTACCACAGTTTTGGGACTCTCAGTACTGGCGTCTCAAACTTCTGGTAGGTTACTGCATTAAATGTATGCAATTTGAAACATTCCTCATTTATTATGCATCTACCACTGAAAATAGCTTACTTGGTATTGTTCAGTCTACTTCTTCATCTGTAAGAAATGGGTAATATACTGTTTTAATCACTTCATTCAGATTTTGCAGATCAAAACAAATGTGATTTTATTTCTTCCTTCCCAAGAATAATCATGTTGTTCACCTACTCTGTTGGACTAAATCACTTCTTTATGATGGCTATGCTTTCTATATACTTCAGTTCCTGTTATTTTCTGCTTCATAGAGCTACTGGAACTTCCTTGGCTGCATAACTTTCTCATAGAGCTACTGGAACTTCCTTGGCTGCATAGCTTTCTTGCAGACTTTCTAAGTCTATAAATAAGTTAGAATAGTTGCAAAGGATATGATTGCTGTAGATATGAACAGCGTTTATTATGTCTCCGCAGCTTCTGAATGTGCAGGAACACATAATTGTCTGCCTTTCGTATCATGAATTTGATTTGCAGTGTCTATCTTCTCATAAGCCAAATAACCCAAAATACTAACCTAGTAGCTGTATCTAATGCCAGAATATATCAATGTGCACACAGCTCTTTTTCTTTGCCTTGTAACCTCCTTGCTTCAGAAGTATATTCAGACATGATGCATATTCTAAGTTTTAGTTCAACGGCTTTCAGATTCATTGTTCACATTTTGTCATTTATTTCACACATGTTTACAAAGTTACTTATTCTACCACAGTGTCTACAAAAGTGACTAACAAAGCATTCAGTTGAACAAATACACAGTCTTTGGTTCATTTCTTTGGCTCAGTAATATGAGTCTATATAGCTTTTAGGACTTTAGGCTGTTGTAAAAAAAAAACAAATGGAAAATACACTTTTAGAATTGCATTAATTCCTGAACTTCTAATTGCTGCCGTTTTATCTTTTTCTTCATGAAAGGCAAAAAGTGTTGAATGCTTTCAAGGCTTCTTCCCCAATGACAAATGAAAATATAACAAATGAAAATATGGCATATTATTCTGCTTGTGCTGAGAAGCAAGCCAAACCTCTGAATCCAGTGCTTCCAATATTGTGCTAAATTGCCCTTCACTGAAAAAATTCTAAGCGGATGCAATTGGACCATTTTTTTTTTAACTCGTAGTTATTGTTTTTGTACTTATTAACACATGCATACCCTGAAACAATTATATTTCTTCACTTCCTTGTAGCATTTAGGTGGTCATCCTGACATTGCATATTTGCTGTGGTTAATGATATTGAAACAGTACAGGTAATGTGGATGTGCATCCAAGTTGGGTATTTACTGTGACTATTTCTAGAAATGTGTACCATGTGACTTGTAGCTAGATATTAGCATATTTAAGAATGTACACTATACATGAGTAACTTGAGACTGTTTTGGTCTATTATTATCCCAAGCAGGGTTGTGTGATTCAGAAAGTACACAAGCTTAATTAACCTGCCTTCTGCTGTTTGACTTTAATTAAATGCTGCAGTCTATAACCAAGTGATACAGCATGTACTGATGTGGCATAGGTGCTGCTTACATTAAATGTGTACATTTAATTTAAATTTCAGGTTAACTGCTCTTACCCTTCCCATTTTTTTTTTTTTTTTTTTTTTTTTTTTTGTAGAGGCTGACTGATTTGTATAGTTTTCTGGGTTAGCTTAGCATTATTTTCATAAATGCTAGCAGTATCAATATTTTGGGGGTTGCAGTTAAACCTAAACATGTCGACATCATCATAGAATTGTACATTTGTAGACTTTGATACTGTGATATTTGCATCTGCTGGTTTAAGGATTTTGAAACAGAAGACGACCAGTTTGCAGTCAGACTTGAGTAAGTGTATATCCATGTGTATGGATGCTAGATTTGTGAAGACTATGTCAAGAACTTTTTTTTCCTGTAACAGGCTCTTTGGCCATTTGAGCAAGGGAAGTCTTGTCTATGAAATTGAGGAATTTGTAGGTATAGTCTGTATTTGAGGTTTAGATCTTCCCAGTTTATTGAATGGTAGGTTCTCTCCCAGGATGGTGGAGTTTGTGTATTTGAAGTTCCTCCAATGTTTTTAAGAAATGGGTATAGTTTTCAGGGGTCATCGCTGGGGGGGGGGGGGGCCTTTAACATGCTGTGATCTGATATTTTGTTTATAGTGCAAGTTGATACTCCATATGTGGTTTCCTGGAAGCTTGCGTCAGAGTAATGCGATCTTTAACAAACATGGATATTCTGCCAGATCTAAGCCATGGTATGCACAAAACCCTGTTACAGAGGAGTTGCTTTTAGCACTTTTAGACCAGTTTATGGTAATACACATGCATGTGCTCCAAATGTTGGAAGGCTTCAAGGTCAAACAGTTTTTTACTTAGACTTCTAGCATTAAGCACCACCAGATTTATATTGTCTTGTGCTTTGTTGTACTTTTTAGGTTGAAAGATCCATTTGCTGGACTTTTCCTAAAAAGGCACTATGGGGGTAAGGGCAGCTAAGACTTCAGCCAGTATACTGAAGCCCTAGAATGAAGGACTTAACTTGCTTTGTCAAGGACAACTTGAGTTGTGCATCAGTTAATCTCATGCTAACACCTACTGGATACCCCTCAAATGATAACCAGTTATTCAGCCCTTTATTGAAATCCATGTTTTCCTTGTATCTTGGATTCCTTCTTGGCAAAGGTAGGATTCTGCTCAATGTCAGAGTCTTTCCTGCATTTTGTAACATGCATGGAGAGGTCAGAAGTCTCTCTGCATGTCCTTTAGGGTTTTATGCACTAGATCATTAATAGTCACACGGACCACCAACTTATCATAGTTGTACTTGCCCAGCTTGATGGTTTTGTGGGCCCTTGAGACTTCAAAGATCTTGACATCTGCCACCCTATATTATCCAGCTTTGAGAGTAGAGTTTGTATGTCTTACTGGGGAGTAACCAATCACCAGTATATTTTATTAGCAGTATATTTTTATTAGTAGAGGCTTTAAACATAATCTGTTTGGGGCAAGTTTTCCTGGTCACTGTCTGTTTATAGATGTTGTAGTGTGAGCTGTGTTTTTTTTTTAATTTTCTTTGAGACCTAGTCTGGTTTGACCTTGGATGTTTGGACAGTTACTGTTTTATAGCCTCAGCCTATGACAATTTTTTGTGTATTTGTGTGCTCTTTTTTTCCTGAGGGTGATCCTTCCTTCTTTTAAATATTTGCATTTTGACATTGCTTCACTGCAAGAGTATCCCAAGTGCTGTAAAGCTGGCAACCGAGGGAAGACGAGCTGGATGATTTTCATTTAGTCCCCCAAAGCTCTATTCTCGGCCCCTTACTTTTCAATATTTTAATTAATAACTTTCACAAATCCATAGATAATGCTACACTAATCCAGTATGCTGATTCCACAATCATCTGTACAGCAAACAGTCCCTTTGAAATCCTTCAAAAAACCCAAACAGCCTTATCCAATACTGAAACTTAGATGCTAAACAACCATCTTGGTCTCAATACTAAAAACAAAAATCATGATATTTTCTCCCTTGAGAAATTTCGCCATAGACAAAAGCTCCTGTAAAATAAGATAAAAAGCCACAATAACACTCTCTAATCGAAATTGTACCTCACACCAAACTACTCGGAGTCACCATTGATGAACATTTAAAATTGGATGTCCACATCCAAAATAATAATAATAATAATAAAAAAAACAAAAAAACAAAAAAAACAAAAACTAGGTCTGCTGTAGAGACAAAATCACTATCTAACCTCTTCTACCATACTTACTCTAGTCTCCTCCTACCTGCTCCCCTCTCTTATGTATGGTGCCCCTCTACTTATGTTCAACTTAGCCTAAAAAACAAACTGGAAGCCTGCTACAACAAAGTCTGTAAATTTGCTACAGGGTCCAAATACTCCACCCATCACTGTCATTCTCTCCACTACCTAAACTGGCTTGAGCTTCCTAATTACGTGAAATTCATACAACTCTCCACTGCTCACAAACTGTTATTCCAACCCTCCGTCTCCCCCTCTCTTTCATCTATCTCTCTAGTCATACTCTTAGATCTGAAAACCAAAACCTCCTTAAAATATCCCAGGCTGCATTCTACATGAACTACAGAATGAACTGGCACCATATATAAGTACCATGTTCAGTCATAGCCTCACCTCAGGCTTTGTACCCACTGAATGGCACACCGACGGTTATCCCACTCCACAAAGGGGGGCCACGACAGACCCCTGGAACTACTGCCCTATTAGCCTGACGAGCCTGGTCTGCAAGGCCATGGAAAGCATCATCGTGAAACTCATAAACAAAGACCTTGGTAATCTCCAAACTCTGAACCCTACCCAGTTCGGATTTGTAAAAGGCAGATCATGTCTCCTAAACCTGATTGACTTCTTTGAAGCAGTCATCAAAGCCATAGATGAGGGTAAAATGATTCACACAGCTTATCTAGATCTCGCCAAGGCTTTCGACACCACCCCCCACTCTGGAATTATAGATAAGCTCACTAAACTAGGTATAAATCCCTATGTCACAAGATGGGTTGCCAACTGGCTCACGGACAGAACCCACACTGTGAAAGTAGCGGATTCCAAATCCGACTTCAGACCAGTGACAAGTGGAGTACCACAGGGTTCAGTCCTGGGTCCTCTCCTGTTTGGTATTACTTCTGTGAAGTGCATGCTAACACAGAAGGTCTTTGGCTAACAAAGTTTGCAGATGACTGCAAACTAGGAGCCATAATCAAAACTCCTAACGATGTGGACAAACTACAAAAGGGCCTCACTGAGACAGATACCTGGTGTCAAAGCCATGGCCTGAAGCGCAATGCCAAAAAGTATATTGTCATCCCCTTTGGTAAAAACTCTGTACCCAGCTGGTAGTCTACTTAATTCCGAAAATGTGATGAGACCTTGGGACACAGGTGGACAGTAGTCTCTCCTTTGATAATCACATCGCCACAGTGGTTAGGAAATCCTTCTACATGGCTCATCTCATCACAAAAGGATTCTCATCCAGAAAAAAAGAGGTCATTGTTCCCCTCTACTCATCACTCATTAGACTCATTGTAGAGTACAATGCCCCTTTTGGTATGTACCTCACAAGACATCTACAACAACTGGAAATACCTCACAAAGAGGATTACTGGCCTCAAACAGATGCCCTACGCAGACAGAAAATGGCAGCTTTACTCCATCGCATATCGCCTACTCAGGGGCGATCTCTGCCTAACATACAAAGCTTTGTCAAACCCAGAGCTGTTGGACATGCTCCACTTAAAGAAATCCCAATCCCTCCGGGCTACACGCTCTAGGGACCTAAACCTTGTCACCACAATAAACAGAACATGCTGGAGGAATAGATTCCTGTCCTAGAGACTTCCCATACTCTGGAACAGACTACCTATCTATGTCAAACAGAGCTCCTCATTAGCACTCCTCAAGAAGAATCTTGATGATTGGATGGGTAATAGGAAATTCACCCCAGGGATCACTTCTGTGGCTCTGCCCGACAGGGGCACAGGAAAATAATTTTCTTGGGTGACGAAAGCCAGGGTACATTTTTTGGCTAGGCTTATATAGGCCCTAGGGCCAATAGCCTAGTACCTACCTATGAAAATCTATAAACCCCTTTGCCCTCCTGGCCAGCTGCCTCTGTCACACTCCTTAGCTAAACTGTGGAACCCCCCCCCCCCCACACACACACACACACTGTACTCGGAACCACTCTAATTTTAAATCTCTTCTCCATTCTTATCTTACCTCAAACTGGGACTGTTCTTGCTCCCTTCCCACCTAAATTACACTGTCATCTCTTTCAAACCTCCCTTCACGAACATTATTGTTAGAACAAACAAACTTGTATAAGCACTTTATGACTTATACTTTTAATTATATTCTCTGTATTACTGTTGATTCTTTATTTTAACATTTGTCTTTAAACATATACTGTCTCATTTTGTATTTTAAATTGTATGTTTATGCTTTTGTATGCTGTATATTCCATACTTGTGTTTATATTCTGTTAACTGCGTTTGGAGATTTGCTCCCCAAGCCTCCACTGAAAATGGGCTCTGCTTGGCCCAGTGGACTTCCATGGTCATAACTGGAAATAAATAAATAGCCCAAAAATGAAGAAAATTAGGCATATATGATTTATTTGTATGGTATTTGATTGGCTGGATGCATTTGTTTAGAAGATTCCTTGTGGGTACAAAATAAATGCTTTTTGATAAATTCTTTTGTATACAGAATAATCCTGACCAAAAAAAAATTGTAAATTAACTGTTTTCGCCTTGACAGTACCCTTCCTCAGGCAGCATTTCTTTTTTCCAGGAGGGCCAGTACTAGTCAATTCTGAAGTAAAGTTGGGGCTACACATCAAGTTGCCTAGTTCTTTTAAAGGAATATAGTGAGTCATACTGTTTAACATGCAGGGGAAGTTTATTTCAGAAGTTTGGAAGATTTGGGGTTATAAAAGTGTCCCTCAAATGCATTTTATTTAGCGGTTTTTAAAAATTTGGGTTTCTAGTTCGAGTATTGGTGGACATGTTGGACTTACAGAGAAACGGTAGGTCCAGGACAATCTGGTCTCTAATGGCACAGTAAATGAGACTAAGATTTCCCATTAAAAGCCTGCAAGTCACTGAATAAAGGGATAGAGCTCCCAGCTTCGCTCAGTAGCTCTCAGGGACTTTAGTCCTTTGATTTTTTTTTTTTTTTTTTTTTTTTTTTGGTTTAAGAATCTTTGGGATCTTTCCAGTTTGGCATGTTTAGCTGGATAGGGGGAATTGTATTTGATGATTTGCCTGTTTTAATACCGAGTATAAGGAGTATACCTCTTTAGACCTTGATGACATTTCTTTGGCAATTAGCTAGGCTAAGTAAAAGTATTTCCTCACAACTGCTATATGATGATCAAAAGAGCGAGAGCTATCAACCTAACTGCATTTTCATTTTGTAGAGATGTTGTTTGGACACTATGATGAGGGGAAGGGTTGGCTACCAAAAAATCGATGCTACATTTTTAGCATTTAGTTTGAGTCTGTGTTTAGCACAACAAGAATTAGCTCATTCTGTAGGGTCTGGTATTCATAGGGTGACTTAACCTCCACCCAGTATACCATTGTCTGCAAATTTTGTTAGCCAGAGGTCTGTGCTGTCTGCGTGGAGATCCGAGTAGTAAATACCAAAAAGGAGGGGTCCCAGCACTAAGCCCTGAGGTCACTTTTTTATGCTTTCTGAAGAGGCATTTGGGTGGGGGGGGCTCTTTTCCCGGTTGTGTCTTTCAGCCGGTGTGCTGTCCATCTTACCACATATTTAGCATAATAGTTAGCTATCCCAGGTGCTCTACTAATTCATTAACCACTTGGAAGTAATTTCAATTGGTGGTAAATGAAGAGGTAGTGCCTTTAGCACAGCCTGCTAATGCATATGGCTCTGGCTTGCTATGAGTAAAACTTCATTGTGCCTGCATCTGTCCAGTGCTGGTTTGTGTGGTGCTGTTGGAAGGACAACTCCGCACAGTATAGCAGAGCCAAAAACTTATTATTGGTTATGTTTCCAGCCATAATGAAATGTCACAAACTTTTTAGAACAACCATTTAGCTTTGTATTCCCTCCCAGAAAAATTTATAGAGAGCTCTCTTGTATCTCCCAGTGGCCACCCTTACATTCCTCCCTATCAAAAATGCTAGATTTTTCACGCACTCTTATTTTCTTCATGATGCTTCTGAAGGTTTCATACTGTTATGTTACCACTGTGCTGCTCCCTTTCAGAGAGACGGATCAGTTCTGTTATCACTTTCACCCCAGGGTGTATAGGTCATGTGTGGTAGATTTTTGGTGCTGCTTATTACTCCTCTCAAGTTGTACTGAGTTGCTGCCAAAGTCAGGGCCTACTTGGAAGTTTGATCTTAAGAACTGTTTGACCAGATGCTGCAAGGCTTAACTGTATGGTTGCTTGCAAGAAAAATATGTTCAGGATCGTTAAGTTGTAGATGATGACTCTGATTACTTGCCTTGCACAGTAGAGTTTTTAAGCTGTTGAGTTGCAGGTATGAAAAATATGTCTGCATACATTCTGGAATCCTTATTCTGAAGTTGGTAAATGACCATATGGTATATGGCTAATCGTGTTAGGAGCAAGGATGAGTGCCGGAGGAGGAGGAAGATAAGACTGCATGAGGTATGCTTTGTCTTTCAAGTTTGCCTTTATACCTGCAGTCCTTGAGCTGTACAAGTAGAGAAGTTAGCATGTCCCCTTTCTTGACCCCCTCTTGCAAGGCATTAAATGAATATTGTTCATGCAGGTTAGATTTACTGCATCCACTTCCATTTTATATATTTTTTATTTTGTTTTATTTTATGTTTCGGCAGCTAGGACTTTGGTGCAGTTTTTTAGTTGAGTTTTATCTTGTGAAGCCTGATACACATCTGAGTGGACCAGTACAATGCATTCTGCATCTCACAGGTGTTTATTAGTTAAAGTAAGGAAGCGTGGCATTCCATTTCATAGTTTCTCTCTCTTGTAGAGAGTCTGAGATTGGTCCCATGATTTCAATTGGTTGCTGCCTGACTCTCATGCAGTACTCTGATCTGTGCTGATGCCTAAATATGATTTGGTTAAGACAGAGGCTCCGAAACTTTGCAAGCTAGAGGACCCCTTTTATAAAGAAAACATTTTGGTTAACCCCTATATTTTTGGTTGTGTTTTTAGACTGATAGTTGTTGGGCCTTTCGGCTTTTCCCGGTTAGGGGTCACCACAGTGGAACTCCTGTCCACTAATGATTGGTAGTTGATTTTTACGTGCCGAGTTACCAGCCCTGACGATAGTAATTAATTAATATAAATAAAGCATCATTTGAATTTTAAAAATGACAAAACAGCATCAGCAATCCATCTACATGCTATGGGAGGAGAACCTGCAGCCTTCTGCATCGAACACTGCTCTAAAATTCTATACCACAACAGTAATACCATTTGCTAAACAAAACAGTTGCAAATTGTAAACAGACTTGGCATGAGCAGCAGTAAACTTCTCTTCCCTTGAAGCTCACAGTTCCTTAAAAATGCACTTAAAACTAAATTCAGTGAAAAATGCACCTGAAATTTAGTTCCTTGAAAATTGGTAGTTGGGATGCAGGATTTGGGCTTGTTTCTTGTAGCTAAGGTACAGGGTTTGGGCCTAAGCAAATTACTAACCACCTGATGTTCTTCGTGTTTCACTGATGTCCTTCAAGGATGCATCTGCAGTCTTTACAAATGGGTTGTCCTGTCGTCAGGCAGCCCTTCGGTCGTCCGGATTCCAAAGTCTGGGTCTGGCTTCGGCTGGTGTCGCACTTCACCCGACGTCATTGCGGCAGTTCTTCGGGTATAAAGGCATCAGCCGACGCCATTTTCCTCAGTCTTTCTTGCCGCGTGGCGCCCGAAGCAGAAGCTGTTCGCAAGTGCCGGTCGGTCAGATCCAGAGATTACTACTACCGAATATTACTTCGAAGACTTCTAAAAAGCTAAGTACCCTGTTGGGGACTCTTTCTTGCCTCAGCCGATGTCAGAGAAAGTGAATAACTGTTTATCTTGTGGGAAACAAATACCTCATAAAGATTTCCACTCCTATTGCATACATTGTTTAGGCCTAGACCACGACGTAGCAGCTTGTCTAGCCTGTGCCTCTTTTAACCAACGGACGCTTAGACGTCGGTCGGAGTTTGCTGAACAGATTTTCGGCTCCGATTTTGCTTATATTATGCCGTCGGATCCTCCGACTACGCAAATTACCAAAAAACGCAAAGAAAAGGACCGACACTCGCGGTCCGTGGTTTCGACCGAAACCGCGGTTAAGCAAACCGCGAGTGTCTCGGTTTCGGCCGAAACCGAGCAAGTGGTTCTTTCTTCAGCCGAAATCATGCCTTCTACCGAGGCCTCTTCTAACCTGGTAGAAACGGCTTCTGAAATCCAACCTTCTGTTGCGGTTTCACAGGATTTATCAGACACCATTCCCCTGGATATTTCAACTCCTGCACGTGGAGCTGCTAGGCCTCCTGCAGCTATGTCTATTAAGGCCTTTGCCAGGGCTAAAGCAGCCAAAGCATCAAAAACGGTGCCTGCCAAGCCCCCCTCTCACAGGCCCAGCACCAGCTCCCATATGCTTACTTTGGCTGAGGATCTCATCTCTTTAATTCGTGGAGCCCAGCCTCATCCAGACAGGGCCTCTCTCCCTCCTCCAGAAAAGAGGCCTAGAGCAGAGCCCCCTGAGCCAGTATCCACAGATGATCCCTCTGATGACTCAGAACATACAGACCCTCCTGAGGCTGCTTTTTCTCCTTACGAAGACTCTGATGCTGAGGAGTCCATCCCTTCAGCCTCTCCTCCTGAGGAATTTTCCTTTGGGGAAACCTTGCATGCTATGAGGGAACAATTTCAGTGGCAGGGCCAAGATTTCTCAGACTCCAGGAAAAAGGCTTAGGACCTTTCTACATTTGCCACAGCATAGGCCTTTAGCTATACCTCCAGTGCTTTCTGTTGTTGATGATGCATTTAATGATGCTTGCACTGCTCCTGATTCATTACCTCCAGCTCCTGCTAAGCCCGATAGGTTCTACAGGGTCCCGGACACTCATCACCATTTATATAAGGCTCCTTTTGCAGATCCAGAGACTATCTCCCAGGGTCCTAAAGCTGTAGCAGCTACTTCTACTAAAAACCCCCTCCCCTCTGAAAGGGAATCCAGGTCCTTAGAGAGATGGGGTAAAAAAGTTTACACCTCTGCTACTTTGTCAGCTAGAGCTTTGAACTGCCAATTTCATATGATTCAATATCAAGAGTTTATGCTTGACCAGTTGACTAAAAAGCTGTCCTCTGAAGAATCTTTAGATAATAAATATGTTCAAGAAATGGTACATAACATACAGCAGGTTAGTAACCATTCTTTAAAATGTGGCTATGATGCACTGGAGGCTTCCTTTAGATCAGCCATGACTGGCACAGTTATCAGGAGACATGCTTGGCTGAAAGAACAGGCACTACCAGACCATGTCAAATCGAAGCTTTTGGATGCACCTATGGACAAGGTCAATTTATTTGGTTCCCCTGCGCAGCAGGTACTAAAAAAGATGGAAGAGAAGGCAAAATCTGTACAAACAGTGAAAGATTTCTTACAAGTTCAACCTCCAAGGTTTAGCAGGAACTGGCCCTCCAAGAATTGGTCCTTTCCGGACTCCTCTAGGGCACAAAGAGGCAGGAATAGGTGCTCGAGAGGCAGAAACCAAACCAGAGGTGCCTACAGGGGACGCCAGTGGCAAGGTAACAACCAGCGAGGCACGGATGCAGCCACCACCACTACAACAACTCAATCACAGTGACTTGGCGGTGGCACCGCCTACCAGGGAACAACTAGAAGCACCCTTAGGCGGAAAGCTAGCCTTATTTTCAAAGAACTGGCATTGCATCACAAGAGAAAAATGGATTTTACAAATTATAGACCAAGGTTACAGGTTCCATTTCCATACTCTACCAGGAAAGAGAGGAATGCCCAACCTGCCACCTACTCAAAGGACAGAAGCTCTAAAGCAAATATCTCAATTATTAAGAATGAGAGCTGTGGAAAAGGTACCATCTTTGGAGCAAGGAAAGGGATTTTACTCCAGACTCTTCCTGGTACCAAGAAAAGAAAACAAATGGAGGCCTATTCTAGACCTGTCCGCTTTAAACACATTCCTCATTGTTCCAAAATTCAAAATGCTGACCCTACAGCAGCTTCTTCCCATGCTGGGCAAGGAGTCTTGGCTGGTAACTCTAGATCTCAAGGAGGCATACCTGCACGTCCTCATAAGACCAATTTGCAGAAGATACCTCAGATTTCTTGCAGGATCAGAGCATTATCAATTCTCAGCATTGCCCTTTGGCTTATCTACTGCGCCCAGAGTGTTCACGAAATGCCTGGCATCAGTAATCGCTCATTGCAGACTTCAGGGGATTCAAATCTATCCCTACCTGGACGACTGCCTGATACAAGCGGACAACAAAATCAAACTAACAGAAGACCTACAAAGGGTCATTTACCTGCTGCAAGCCCTGGGATATACAGTCAATATAAAGAAGTCAAGGCTGATTCCATCCCAAAGAATAACCTTTCTGGGTGCAGAACTGGACACATCAAAACAAATGGCATCCTTAACTGCAGAAAAGAAAGAGCAGCTTCCTCTCTACTTCTTGGCATTAACAAAGCAGAACCATCTAACTGCAAGAAAAGTGCTGCAAGCTCTAGGCTTCATGGCATCCTGCATAATACTGGTCCCTCATGCCAGGCTGCATATGAGAAAGCTACAATGGTACCTAAAGAATTTGTGGTCTCAACACAAGCACAGCCTAGAAACCAAAATTCCAATGATTCCCTGCCTGAAGAAAGAGTTCCTATGGTGGGCTCAGGCCTGCCAATCAAACTCAGGATTGCCCTTCTGCAAAAGTCAACCAAGACAAACCATCACGACAGATGCCTCAGACCTCGGTTGGGGGGCACACATGCTGGACAAGTGCATTCAAGGCCTATGGACTCAAGATCAGCTGCACCTGCACATAAATCTAAAGGAAATGATGGCAGTAAAATTGGCATCCAGGCATTCAGACCTTTTCTCCAAGAAGGTTAGTTGATGATAAGGACAGACAACACCACAGTTATGTGGTACATCAACAAACAGGGAGGCACACACTCATATCCTCTATGCCGGCTGGCACTGGACCTATGGGATGTGGCTCTGAGCTACAACATTCAGTTACAAGCAATTTATGTACCAGGGAAGGAAAACATACTAGCAGACATATTAAGCAGAACTACAACAGATGCCCACGAATGGATGCTGCATCCGGGCATCTTCAAAGCCATCACAAGAGAATGGGGATTACCACAAATAGACTTGTTTGCATCCCCACTCAATCACCAACTAAAGAAATTCTGCACAAGGACGTACCACCCACTTGCTTGGAAGGTGGACTCCCTATCTTTCAGTTGGAAAAGCCTGATAGCATACGCATTCCCACCACTTCCTTTGATGCACAAGGTGCTTCTGAAGATCAAAGAGGTACGTCCGAGGATCATTCTGATAGCTCCAGACTGGCCAAGACAACATTGGTATCCATTGCTGAGGGGCATGTCCCGGGAACAAAGATGGACACTGCCCCTGATCCCATTACTGTTAACACAGAACAACTACAACATCCTGCATCCAAACCTGAAAACTCTGCAGCTAACTGCCTGGAACATTACATGACAACAATTAACCCAAATTTATCCCAAAGGGTTAAGGACATAATCCTGGAGGCTCGTAGACCTTCAACAAGAAAGAATTATGCAGCAAAATGGAAAAGATATCTCATTTCGAGTACTGCAAAGGGGCAAGATGTGACACTGGTGAACATAGCCAACATCCTGGAGTACTTGGCAGAGCTCTTCCATACAGGCCTGTCCTATTCTTCCATCAAGATACATGCCTCAGCTATTTCTGCAGAATACAGCTTGGATCCTCCTGTCTTCTCGCATCCTCTGCTCAGACAGTTTCTGAGAGGAATTAAAAATGTGAAACCTCCCAGAAAACCTCCATTGCCAGCATGGGATTTGAACTTTGTGCTAGAAAAATTGACACTTCCCCCTTTCGAACCAGCAGCAACAGCAGAATTACAATACTTATCCTGGAAGACTGCATTCCTGCTGGCAATAACTTCAGCAAGAAGGGTCTCTGAACTACAGGCATTGATGGCAGTGCAACCCTTCCTGATCTTCCATCAAGATACAGTGTCCATGAGAACAAATCCTACATTTATGCCTAAGGTGGTATCCAGAGTCTCTTTAAATCAGGCTATCCACCTTCCTACATTCTTCCCCAACCCACAGAACAGGGGAGAAAGGCTACTACATACCTTGGATGTACATAGACAATTACGCTACTACCTGGCCAGGACAAAAACCAATAGAAAAACTGACCAGCTTCTGGTAGCATATGCAACAGGAAAGGAAGGAAAACCAATTTCAAAACAGACAATCTCCAAATGGATAGGAAATTGCATTAGATTTTGTTACTCCTACCATGGAAAGAAAACTCCAGAGAACATCAGGCCTCACTCCACAAGGGCTACAGCCACTACCACAGCTTTCTTACGAGGAGTGGCTACCAAGGACATTATAGAGGCTGCTACTTGGACCTCCGTGCATACATTTGCCAAGCATTATAATTTGCCTTTATACTCTAGATCCCGAGCTGGTTTTGCCACTGCTGTTTTGCAAGGGATCCTAACTACACCATAATCTCTACTCATTTCCTCCTCCCCTAGCTTAGCTATGGTATTCTACCCATTTGTAAAGACTGCAGATGCATCATTGAAGGACATAGTACAGTTTTGTACCTACCATAAATGTAGATGTCCGATAGGAATGCATCTGCAGTCAGGATTACCCTCCCTCCTTCCCCTCTGAGGTACTCCTAGGGTATTTGCCAACCTTCAGCTAGCTTGGGGGGGATCTATTATGGTGTATTTGTTTGTATATATGTACATACATGCTTATTTTGTGTGTTGCTCTCTACTATTTGGAAACTTTGGCATTTATCCAAATTTAGCCATCCAAGAGGGCACCTGGCATCTGGGGCAAGAAACACTGAGGAAAATGGCGTCGGCTGATGCCTTTATACCCGAAGAACTGCCGCAATGACGTCGGGTGAAGTGCGACACCAGCCGAAGCCAGACACAGACTTTGGAATCCGGCCGACCGAAGGGCTGCCTGATGACAGGACAACCCATTTGTAAAGACTGCAGATGCATTCCTATCGGACATCTACATTTATGGTAGGTACAAAACTGTACTTTGCAGTCATTAAATTTGGGTAATCCTGCTGGCAGGTTGCCCTCAGTCGGCCTGAATTCGGAAGTCCTGGGTCCTGCATTGGCTGCTGTCACCCATTCCCTGACGTCAGGTCGTCGGGGGTATAAAAGATGTGGCCGACGCCATTTTCTTTAGTCTTTCTTGCTGCGCGGTGCCCGAAGCAAAAGCAGTTTGCAAGTGCCAGTCGTCCGACTCCTGATATTTTCGTGTTCGAGTTTCAGATCCGAAGTCTTCAATAAAGCTAAGTACCCCATTGGGGAAGCCTTTTTTTTTTTTTTTTTTTTTTTTTTTTTGCTCCAGAACCGATGTCAGAAAAAGTAAATAATTGTATTTCTTGTGGAAAGCAAATACCTCATAAGGACTTTCATTCTTACTGTATTCCTTGCCTAGGCCTTGATCACAATGTTTCTGGTTGTCAATTTTGTGCTAGATTTAACCAACGCACTATTAAGCGTCAGTATGATTTTTGCTTTAAACTATTTTGGACACCGGTTTAATTATCCAGAAATGTCGGATAGCCATCCGTCTACCGGAGTTCACAAAAAACGCAAAGAAAAGGAGAGAGATAAACAATCGAGGCCCAAAACCGACGACAAAGCTTCTCCTAAGTCAGTCGCCAGTGTGCCAGTTCTCAGTGAGGCACTTTCACAGCCCCTAACACCTGCTACTTTAGAGTCGCAGGCTGCTACAGACTCCCACGTCGCCATGCAGCTGGAAACTCAAGGTATTGGTGCCTCTGATACTATTCCTTCAGATGGGTCTGGAGCCGCTGAGGAGGCACCGGCTTCTGAGGGGGTGTATTCAGACCTAAACATCTTTACATTAAACCAATTTCAGCTTCAAAGGCAAAGACTAAAGCACCTTCTAAAGCAAAGAAACAAACTCAAGAGCTACGTGGGCAGGCCTCTATGACCAAAAAACAGATGTTCAAAATGGCCGAAGACTCTATTACCTTGATCAGGGGTTCCCATCACCCTCCTGATAAGAGGCCTAGGCAAGAGACTGACTATGAATCTTCAGATCAGGTTTCTATTTCTTCTGACTCCTCTTCTGATCCGGAATATTCTCCCCCCCTCATGAGGATTCTGATGCTGAAGAATCTATACCTTCAGCTTCTCCTCCAGAGGACTATTCTTTTGGGGAAACCTTGCATACCATGAGGGAGCATTTCCACTGGGAGAGCCAAGATTTTTCAGAATCTGAAAAGAGGCTTAGGGATTTCCTTTTACTACCTCAACACAGGCCACTAGCCATTCCACCTGTGTTAGATATTGTAGATGATGTGTTTTCGGAGTCTAGTCTTACCCCTGACTCCTTACCTCCAGCTCCTGTTAAGCCTGACAGATATTACAGGGTTCCTGACTCTAATAAATTCCTCTTTAAAAACCCATGCTGCAGACCCAGAAACTATTTCACAGGGTCCCAAAGGAGTTAAGGCTTCCGCTGCAAAAAACCCTACCCCCTCTGACAGAGATTCTAGGGCATTAGATAGATGGGGAAAAAAGGTTTACACATCTGCTACCTTGGCTATAAGGGCCTTAAACTGTCAGTTTCATATGCTCAAATATCAGCAAGATGTCATGGCATTGCTTAAACAGAAAATTTTATTAAACTCTGATTGTGCAGAAAACAAGGAAATGCAGGATTTATTGCATGCAACTGAACAAGTTGGAAAGCATACTTTGCAATGTGGTTTTGATTCTTTGGAGGCCTCCTGCAGGGCTGCAGTTACTGGTTCTGTAATTAGGAGGCAAGCTTGGTTAAAGGAACAAAGTCTGCCTGATCATGTCAAAGTTAAATTATTAGATGCACCTTTACAGCATATTTTGTTTGGTGTTAAAGAAAATAGAGAACAAAGCTAAATCTATGCAAACTGTCAAAGATTTTTTACAGGTACAGTCACCTAGGTTTAGTAGACACTGGCCTACAAAGAACTGGTCCTTTCCTGTGTCAGACAGACCTCAAAGGGGCAGATCCAGACACCCTAAAGGCAGATCCCAGGTGCAAGGTTCCTACAGGTCAAAGCAATGGGGTGCTTCTACCTCCAAAGTTGGAGAATACAAATCACAACCGTACAGGAAACAGTCCCAATGACTTCCCCCTGCCTGCACCAAGCACTTATCTCCTGGCGGCACCCGTAGGGGGAAAATTAGAACTTTTTTTCTCAAAACTGGCATATTATAACCCAGGACAAGTGGGTTCTAAATATAGTGTCACAAGGGTACAAGTTCCATTTCCATACCCTGCCAAAGGCAAACAGCTGGCCAGATCTGCCAAAAAATCAATGGGCAGAGGCACAAAAACAAGTGTCATCCCTCATGGACATGGGGCCAGTCAACAAGTACCGCAGCAAGAGCAGGGGCAAGGATTTTACTCAAGACTGTTCTTGGTACCCAGAAAGGACAAGGCCTGGAGACCAATACTGGACCTATCTATTCTGAACACATTCCTGGATATACCAAAGTTCAAGATGATGACTTTGCAGCAGCTTCTGCCCATGCTGGGCAACAACGCTTGGCTGGTGACTCTAGACCTAAAAGAGGCATACCTGCATGTCCCAATCAGACAGTTATGCAGAAGATACCACAGATTCAAGGCTGGCTCAATGCATTACCAATTCTCTGCACTGCCCTTTGGCTTATCTACTGCGCTCAGGGTCTTTACAAAGTGCCTGACACCAGTAATTGCATTCTGCAGACAAAGAGGAATACAAATATATCCTTACTCGGACGACTGTCTAATTCAAGCAGAGAAAGTACAGTTGTGTACCTACCACAAATGTAGATATTCGAGTGCATTCACTGTTGCAGTCATTACTCTTGGGTTATCCTGCTGGCAGGCTACCCGCAGTCGGCCTGAATTCCAAAGTCCTGGTCCGGCGTCGGTTGCTGTCGCCTCTTCCCTGACGTCAGTGCACCAGGGGTATAAAAGATGCAGCCGACGCCATTTTCTTCAGTTTTTCTTGCCCTAGATGTCGGGTGCCCCCAAAAGGGTAGGCTAAATATATTATGCCAATAAACCTACATGCACTAAAGTAACATTTCCATCATCTACAAGCAAATACACCACATAGGTTGTATAGAATAGAGAAGTACAGACAAAACCCAGCAAAAGAAAGAGGGACGGTAACCTGGACTGCAACAGTGAATACACTTGAACATCTACATTTATGGTAGGTAACACAACTGTACTATGTTCATCGTGTTTCACTGTTGCAGTGATTACTCTTGGGTTGAATCCCAAAGAGCTGAGGATAGGTGGCTGAGCTAAATAGGATTAGGAGAGGCTATGAGGCCCTGCAGAACTGCAGTGACAAAGCCTGCTCTGGATTTAGAGTAAAGAGGTAAGTGGTAGTGCTTTGTAAAAGTGTGCACTGAACTCCAAGTTGCAGCCTCTAAGATGTCTTTGGTTGGTACTCCTCTGAGGAAGGCTGCTGAAGTGGCTGCTGCTCTGGTAGAATGGGGCCTAATGCCCTTAAGCACTGATTTGCCATGCTGAGAATAGCAGAAACTAATGCAATGACCTATCCATTTAGAAATAGTCTGTTTTGAAATGGCCTTTCCTTGTGATCCTGCAGCATATGGCACTAAAAGTTGCTCAGTCTTTCGGAAAGCTTTAGTTCTGTCCAAGTAGAAGCGTAGCTGTCTGTGTATGTCCAAAGAATGCAGAATTTTCTCACCCTTGTTTTGTGGGTTTGGATAAAAGGTAGGCAAATGAATAGTTTGGTTGAGGGCCACACTGGACACCACTTTAGGTATAAATGTAGGGTTTGTCCTCAGAGAAACCCTGTCTGGGTGAAAAATGATAATAGGTTCCACAGCCATGAGTGCTTGTAACTCCGAGACTCGTCTTGCAGAGGTTATTGCCAAGAGCAGAGCTGTTTTCCAGGATAAGACTTTTATATCAGCTATTGAAGCTGGCTCAAAAGGAGGCAGTGTTGAGTTTTTCCAAGACATAATTGAGGTCCCATGCTGGAATTGGTGCTCTCCTTGGAGGCCTGACGTTTTTGGCCCCTCTGAGGTACTGCCTTATTAAAGGATGAGAAAAAATAGGTGGTTCCGTATTGTAATGGGCTGAAATGGCAGAGGCATGAATCTTAATTGATGAAAAGGAAAGGCCTTTGTCCAGCATCTCAGCTGGGTATTGTAAAATCTGAGGAATATTTGGTACATATGTGTCAATGCCTTGTTCCTGGTTCCAAGCACAGAATCTCTTCTTCCATTTTTCTGCATAAGATTTTCTGGTACTGGGCCTCCTGGCCTCCAGGATAACATCCATAACAGCTTTTGAAAGAGGAGTGTTCTGAATGGCTACATTATCCGCCATGCTGACAGATTTAAGGTCCTGAGTTGGCTGTGCAGGATCTGATTTTTTTTTGGGTCAGCAAGTGAGAAGTTTGAGGCAATATCCATGCTGGACCTTGAGACAAGCTCTTTAGGATTGGGTACCAGTGCTGGCGTGGCCAGTCTGGTGCAGTCAGTATCATTTTTGGCTTCTCTTGTCTGACCTTTAGGAGTACCTTGGGAAGGAGATGCAGTGGAGGGAAGGCATATACTGTTAGGTTTTTCCAGCTGAAGGATAGGGCATCCACTTTCCATGCTTGTTTGTGATAAATCCTTGTGCAAAATCTCTGTAATTGGCAGTTGTGAGGGGAGGCAAATAGGTCTATGTCTGGGCGTCCCCATTTCCTTGTTATCATGCTGAAGACTTGTGGATCCAGTTTCCACTCGTGGGGATCCATGAGGTTTCTGCTTAGTTCGTTTGCCAGAGTTTTTGTTTTTCCTGGCAGGAATTGTGCTTGCAGGTGAACTTGATAAGTCAATGCTGTGTCCCACAAGGTCATTGCTCGTCTGCAGAGGGGGTAGGAATGTGTGCCTCCCTGCTTGTTTATGTACCACATGACCGTAGTGTTGTCCGTCTTTATCAGTAGTTGTCCTGGATGAAGTAGATCCTTGAAAGCTGTCAGGGCATTCTGAACAGCTAGCATCTCTTTTTGATTGATATGAAGATGCATCTGGCTTGCAGGCCATGTGCCCTGAATACATTTTCCTGCCATATGGGCCCCCCAGGCATAATCTGATGCATCCGTTGTCCATGTCTGTCTGGCTGTGGGTGAAGTAAATGGCAGACCCTTGCTGTGGTGACAGGCCTGTGTCCACCATTGAAACTCCTGTTGCAGGCAGGGAATGAGGGTAATTACGGTCTCCAGGCTGTGGCAATGCTGAGTCCAAACACTTTTTAGATACCATTGTAGTTTCCTCATATGCAGTCTGGCATATGGAACTAGTAGAATGCAGGATGCCATGAAGCCCAAGGCCTGCAGGATTTTCCTTGCAGATAACTAGGTCTTTGTTGCCAACTTTTTGAGGTAAGAAGTCAGTTGCCTTTGTTTGTCTGGCGTGAGATAAGCCATCTGGGCAGTTGTATTTAAGCTTTCACCCAGGAATATTATCTCATGAGAGGGTACTAGATGTCCTTCAAGGATGCATCTGCAGTCCTAACATATGGGTTGTCCTGCCTCAGGCAGCCCTTCGGTCGGCCGGATTCCAAAGTCTGGGTCTGGCCTCGGCTGATGTCGCGCTTCACCCCACGTCATAGCTGCTGTGAATTGGGTATAAAGGCATCAGCCAACGCCATTTTCCTCCGTCTTTCTTGCCGCGCGGTGCCCGAAGCAGAAGCTGTTCGCAAGTGCCGGTCGGTCAGATCCAGAGATTTCTACTACCGAAGACTTCTAAAAAGCTAAGTACCCCGTTGGGGACTCTTTCTTGCCTCAGCCGATGTCAGAAAAAGTAAATAATTGTTTAACTTGTGGGGAAACAAATACCTCATAAGGATTTCCACTCTTACTGCCTTCCTTGCTTAGGCCCAGACCACGACGTATCAGCTTGTCTAGCCTGTGCTTCCTTCAACCGACGGACACTTAGACGTCGGTCGGAGTTTGGAGGAGTTTTGGTCCCGCTTTTGCTTACAAAATGCCGTCGGAGACTCCGACTTCACAATTAGCTAAAAAGCGTAAGGAAAAGGACCGACACTCGCGGTCCGCGGTTTCGGCCGAAACCACGGTTAAACCAACCGCGAGTGTCTCGGTTTCGGCTGAAACCGAGTCCTCGGTTCTTCCTTCGGCCGAAAGCATTCCTCCGACAACCGAGGCCACTCACAGCATGGCTGAATCTGCTACTGAAATTTCTCCTGCTGTAGCAGGCACCCAGGATTTATCAGATACTATTCCTTTAGACATATCTACTCCTGCACGTGGAGCTGCTAGGCCCCCTGCATCTATGTCCATCAAGGCTTTTTCTAGGGCTAAAGCAGCTAAATCTTCTAAGGCCTTGCCTGCTAAACCCCCACACAGGCCTACCTCTAGTTCCCAAATGCTTAGCCTGGCTGAGGATCTCATTTCTTTGATCAGGGGATCCCAACCTCACCCAGACACAGGGCCTCTCAATCCCCTCCAGAGAAAAGGCCTAGAGCAGAGCCCCCAGATCCAGTTTCTACTGACTACTCTTCGGATGGGTCAGAAAACTCAAATCCTCCAGAAGGCCCTTATTCTCCATATGAGGATTCTGATGCAGAAGACTCCATTCCTTCTGCCTCTCCTCCTGAGGAATTTTCTTTTGGGGAAACCTTACATGCTATGAGAGAGCAATTTCAATGGCAGGGCCAGGATTTTTCAGATTCAAGGAAAAGGCTAAGGACCTTTTTACATTTACCACAGCATAGGCCTTTAGCCATTCCTCCAGTACTAACTGTTGTGGATGATGCATTTAATGATGCCTGTGCTGCTCCTGACTCTCTTCCCCCGGCCCCTGCTAAACCCGACAGATATTACAGGGTCCCGGACACACACTTTCACTTGTATAAGGCTCCTATTGCAGATCCTGAAACCATTTCACAGGGCCCCAAAGCTGTAGCAGCTGCCTCTGCCAAAAACCCCCTCCCCTCTGAAAGAGAATCTAGAGCATTAGAGAGATGGGGTAAAAAAGTTTATACTTCTTCTACTCTTTCGGCTAGGGCCTTAAACTGTCAATTCCACATGATTCAGTATCAGGAATTTTTGTTAGACCAGCTAAATAAAAAACTGTCCTCTCCTGAACCTATAGACCGTGGTACATAACACTCAGCAGGTCAGTAATCATTCTTTAAAATGCGGCTATGATGCACTGGAGGCTTCCTTTAGATCAGCTATGACTGGAACAGTGATCAGAAGGCATGCATGGTTAAAAGAGCAATCCTTACCAGACCATGTAAAGTCAAAGCTCCTAGATGCTCCCATGGAGAAACAAAGTTTGTTTGGCTCCCCTGCACAGCAAGTGTTAAAGAAGGTGGAAGAAAAAGCTAAATCTGTCCAAACAGTCAAGGATTTCTTACAGGTCCAACCTCCGAGGTTTAGTAGAAATTGGCCTTCGAAGACTTGGTTCCTTTCCAGACACCTCCAGAGCACAGAGAGGCAGAAATAGGCGCCCAAGAGGCGGAGGTCAATCCAGAGGAGCCTACAGGGGACGTCAGGTGCAGCCTAACAACCAGAGAAGTACTGCCACAGATCCAGCTATTACCACTTCCACAGGACAGACACAATGACTTGGCTCTGATACCGCCTACCAGGGAACAACTGGAAGCACCCTTAGGCGGAAAGCTAGCCTTATTTTCCGTAAACTGGCATTACATTACAGGAGACAAATGGATTTTACAGACAATAGACAAAGGCTACAGGTTTCACTTCCACACTCTACCAAAAAAGAGAGGAATGCCAAACCTTCCACCAAACCAAAAAACAAACGCTCTAGGACAAATCGACCACTTACTAAGGATGAGAGCTATAGAAAAGGTACCACCTATGGAACAAGGACAAGGATTTTACTCCAGACTTTTCCTGGTACCAAGAAAAGAAAACCAATGGAGGCCTATTCTCGACCTGTCCGCTCTGAACACATATCTCATTGTTCCAAAATTCAAAATGCTGACCCTACAGCAGCTTCTTCCCATGCTGGGCAAGGAGTCTTGGCTGGTGACTCTAGATCTCAAGGAGGCATACCTGCACGTCCCTATACGACCAGATTGCAGAAGATACCTCAGATTTCTTGCAGGATCAGAGCATTATCAATTCTCAGCATTGCCCTTTGGCTTATCTACTGCGCCCAGAGTATTCACGAAATGCCTGGCATCAGTAATTGCTCATTGCAGGCTTCAGGGAATTCAGATTTATCCATACCTGGACGACTGCCTGATACAAGCGGACAACAAAACCAAATTAGCACAAGATTTGGAAAAGGTTATACAACTACTGCAAGCCCTGGGATACACAGTCAACATGAAAAAATCAAGGCTGGTGCCATCCCAAAGGATAACATTCTTGGGTGCAGAACTGGACACTTCAAATCAGATGGCATTTCTCACAGCAGAAAAGCAAAAGCAACTACCACTCTATTTCATGGCATTAACAACACAGAACCAGCTTACAGCAAAGAAAGTCCTGCAAGCCCTGGGTTACATGGCATCCTGCATAATATTGATTCCACATGCCAGGCTGCATATGAGGAAGTTGCATTGGTACCTAAGGAATATATGGTCTCAACACAAACACAGCCTAGAAGCCCAGATTCCAATAATCCCATGCCTGAAGCAAGAATTCCTGTGGTGGGCTCAGGCCTGTCAGTTGAACAGAGGACTGCCTTTCCACAAACCTCTCCCAAGCCAGACTATCACCATGGACGCCTTGGACCTAGGCTGGGGGGCACACATGGTGGACAAGTGTATACAAGGCCTATGGACACAAGACCAGCTGAACCTACACATAAATCAAAAAGAGATGCTGGCAGTGAAACAGGCAATTCAGACATTCAGACCGTTTCTTCAACAGGGTCATTTGCTGATAAGGACGGACAACAACACAGTCATGTGGTATATCAACAAACAAGGAGGCACACACTCATATCCTCTATGCCGGATGGCAATGGACCTGTGGAATGTAGCCCTGAACCTCAACATTCAGCTCCAGGCCATATTTGTACCAGGAAAGGAAAATATACTAGCAGACACCTTAAGCAGAACTACCACGGATGCCCACGAATGGATGCTACATCCAGACATCTTCAAATCCATTACAAAGAAATGGGGACTACCAGAAATAGACCTGTTCACATCCCCACACAACCACCAATTGAGGAAATTCTGCACAAGGGCATACCACCCACTTGCTTGGAAAGTGGATTCCCTCTCCTTCAGTTGGGAAAACCTGACAGCATATGCATTCCCACCTCTTCCTTTGATGCACAAAGTGCTACTGAAGATCAAAGAAGATCGCCCAAGGATCATCCTGATAGCTCCAGACTGGCCGAGGCAGCATTGGTACCCACTACTGAGGAGTATGTCTCGGACACACGCATGGCCTCTACCTCTAGTTCCTTTACTGCTAACACAGAACAACTTCAAGATCCTACATCCAAACTTGAAAACACTGCAGCTAGCTGCTTAGAATGTTACATAAAACAAAATAACCCAGATTTATCCCAAAGGGTTAAAGACATTATACTGGAGGCTCGCAGACCCTCCACAAGGAAGACGTATACAGCCAAATGGAAAAGATACCTCATTTGGAGTGCAGCAAAAGGAGAAAATGTATCATTAGCAAACATAGCTAACATCCTGGAATATTTAGCAGAACTTTTCCACAATGGCCTGTCTTACTCCTCCATTAAGATTCATGCATCAGCAATTTCAGCAGAATACAACATGGATCCTCCAGTCTTCTCTCATCCTCTACTCAGGCAGTTTCTGAGAGGAATTAAAAATGTAAAGCCTCCAAGGAAGCCACCTTTGCCTACATGGGACCTTAATTTTGTGCTGGAAAAGTTAACACTTCCCCCTTTCGAGCCAGCAGCAACAGCAGAATTACAGTTCTTATCTTGGAAAACTGCTTTCCTGCTTGCAATCACTTCAGCAAGAAGGGTTTCTGAATTACAGGCATTAATGGCAGTACAGCCCTTCCTTATCTTCCATCAGGATAGAGTGTCCTTGAGAACTAACCCTACTTTTATGCCAAAGGTGGTCTCCAGGGTATCATTGAACCAAGCAATCCACCTACCAACATTCTTCCCCAACCCACAGAACAGGGGAAAGACTACTACATACCTTGGATGTGCACAGGCAATTGCGCTACTATCTGGACAGAACCAAGAACAATAGAAAAACTGACCAGCTTCTGGTAGCATATGCAACAGGAATGGAAGGAAAAGCAATTTCAAAACAGACAATCTCAAAATGGATAGGAAATTGCATTAGATTTTGTTACTCTTTTCATGGAAAGACAACTCCAGAAAACATCAGACCTCACTCCACAAGAGCTACAGCCACTACTACAGCTTTCTTACGAGGAGTGGCTACCAAAGACATTTTAGAGGCTGCTACTTGGAGCTCCGTGCATTCATTTGCCAAGCATTATAATCTACCTTTGTACTCCAGATCCCGAGCAGGTTTTGCAACTGCTGTTTTGCAAGGGATCTTAACTACACCATAATCACCTTAGTGCCTCCTCCCCCAGTTTGGCTATGGTATTCTACCCATATGTTAGGACTGCAGATGCATCCTTGAAGGACATAGTACAGTTTTGTACCTACCATAAATGTAGATGTCCGAGAGGTATGCATCTGCAGTCAGGATTTACCCACCCTCCTTCCCCTCTGTGGTACTCCTAGGGTATTTGCCCATCTTGTAGCTAGCTGGGGGAATCTATTATGGTGTATTTGTTTGTATATATGTATATACATGTTTATTTTTGTTTGCGCTCTACTGTTTGGAATCATTTGCATTTATCCAAATTTAGCCTTCCTAGAGGGCACCTGGCATCTGGGGCAAGAAACACTGAGGAAAATGGCGTCGGCTGATGCCTTCATACCCAATTCACAGCAGCTATGACGTGGGGTGAAGCGCGACATCAGCCGAGGCCAGACCCAGACTTTGGAATCCGGCCGACCGAAGGGCTGCCTGAGGCAGGACAACCCATATGTTAGGACTGCAGATGCATACCTCTCGGACATCTACATGTATGGTAGGTACAAAACTGTACTTTTTGATTTCTTTTCGTTTACTGTGTACCCTAGGCAAATTAGTAATCTTTTTACAAACGCCAGATGCTTTAGAAGAATGTCTTTGTTCTCTGCTTGAATAAGGCAGTCGTCCAAGTAGGGATGTATTTGAATTCCTCTTTGTCTGCAAAATGCAATTACTGGTGCCAGGCATTTTGTGAAGACCCTGGGCGCAGTAGATAAGCCAAAGGGCAGTGCAGAGAATTGGTAGTGCATTGAGCCAGCTATGAATCTGAGGTATCTTCTGCAAGATTGTCTTTTAGGTCCAAAGTTACGAGCCAAGCCTTCTTGGCAAGCATGGACAGCAGCTGCTGTAGAGTAAACATCTTGAATTTTGGAACCTCCAGAAACGTGTTTAGTATAGACGGGTCCAGTATTGGTCTCCAGGTTTTGTCCTTTCTGGGCAACAAGAAAAGTCTTGAGTAAAATCCTTGCCCCTGCTCTTGCTGTGGTACTTGTTGAATGGCCCTCATGTCCATGAGGGCTGTAAGTTTGCTTTTGTGCCTCTGCCCATTGATTGTGTGGCAGGTCTGGCATACCTTTTGCCCTTGGTAGGGTGTGAAAATGGAACCTGTAGCCCTGGGACACTATGTTCAAGACCCATTTGTCCTGGGTAATCATTTGCCAATTTGGTGAGAAAAGTGCGTTTTCCCCCTAAGGGGGCTGTCAAAAGATAAGTGTTTGGATCTGGCAGAGGAAAGTCATTGGGACTGTTTCCTGTAAGGTTGTGATTTGTCTTCTCCGCTTTTGGAGGTAGGAGCACCCCACTGTTTAGGCCTGTGTGAACCTTGGGGCTGAGATCAGCCTCTTTGTGGCCTGTCTGACACTGGAAAGGACCAATTTTTTGAAGGCCAGTTCCTGCTAAATCTGGGTGGCTGTACATATAAGAAATCCTTAACTGTCTGCATGGATTTCGCTTTATCCTCCATTTTCTTCAACACCTCTTCTGCTTTAGCACCAAACAAAGTATCACGCTGTAATGGAGCATCTAATTATTTTGCTTTAACATGATCATGCAGATTCTGTTCCTTTAACGAAGCATGTCATCTAATAACGGAACCTGTAACTGCGGCCCTGCAAGAGGCCTCCATTGAATCATAACCGCATTGCAAAGTATGCTTTCCCACTTGTTCAACTGCATGCAATAAATCCTGCATTTCCTTGTTCTCTGAACATTCAGAATTTGTCAACATTTTCTGTTTAAGCAGTGACATTAAGTATTGCTGATATTTAAGCATATGAAACTGACAATTTAAAGCCCTTACAGCCAAGGTAGCAGAAGTGTAAACTTTTTCCCCTATCTGTCCAGTGCCTTAGAATCCCTGTCAGAGGGGACAGGGTTTTTTGCAGTGGAAGCTTTGACCCCTTTGGGACCCTGAGATATAGTTTCTGGGTCAGCAGCGGGGTTTTTATATAGGAATTTATGAGAGTCTGAGGCCCTGTAGTATCTGTCTGGCTTAGCAGGTGCAGGGGGTAAAGAGTCAGGGGACAGGCCGGACTCTGAAAATACACCATCTACAATGTCTAGAACAGGTGGATAGCAAGAGGTCTGTGCTGAGGTAATAGCAGAAAGTCTCCGAGCCTTTTCTTTGATTCTGAGTAATCTTGGCCCTCCCAGTGGAAATGCTCCCTCATGGTATGCAGGGTTTCCCCAAAAGAATAATCCTCAGGAGGAGAGGCTGAAGGAATGGATTCTTCAGCATCAGAATCCTCATAGGGAGGAAAAGAATATCCCTGTTCAGAAGAGGAATCAGAGGAAATTGAAACCTGATCAGAAGAGTCGTGTTCTGTCTCTTGCCTGGGCCTCTTATCAGGAGGGGGATGGGAACCCCTGATCAAAGTGATTGGGTCTTCGGCCATTTTAAGCATCTGTTTTTTAGGCATGGAAGCCTGAGTAGGAGAATGCTGTACTTGTTTCTTTGTCTTTAGAGCTGCTTCAGTCTTTGTCTTTGAAGCTGAAGATGGTTTAACATATAACTGTGTAGGTCTGAAGACACCCTCAGAAGCCGATGCCTGCTCTGCGGCTCTGGACCCATCTGAGGGAATGATTTCAGAGTGTCCAATACCTTGAGTATCCAGAGGCTCAGTTGGCTCCACGTGGGAGTCTGAAGCAGCCTGTGGCTCTGAGGTAGCGGGCGCCAGGGACTGTGAAAGAGGTTTTGGACCTTGAATGCCTATCCTTTTCCTTGTCCTTGCGTTTTTTGTAGCTTAATAGTGAGTTGGTTAAATCTAGCACAAAACCGACAGCTAGCAACGTCGTGGTCAGGGCCTAGGTAAGGAATACAGTAAGAATGAAAATCCGTATGAGGTATTTGCTTCCCACAAGAAATACACTTAACTTTTTCTGACATCGGTCTGGAGCAAGAAAAAAGTTCATCCAACAGGGTACTTAGCTTTAATGAAGACTTCGGTTCTGAAATTCGGATTTGAAAATCTCAGGAGTCTGCCGACCAGCACTTGCGAACTGCTTTTGCTTCGGGCACCGCGCGGCAAGAAAGACTGAAGAAAATGGCGTCGGCTGCATCTTTTCTACCCTTGGCGCACTGACGTCAGGGAAGAGGCGACAGCAACCGACGCCGGACCAGGACTTTGGAATTCAGGCCGACTGCGAGTAGCCTGCCAGCAGGATAACCCAAGAGTAATGACTGCAACAGTGAAACATGATGAACATCAAGGGCATTCTTCTACAGCATCTGGCGTTTGTGAAAAGACTTCTAACATGCCTAGGGTACACAGTCAATGAAAAGAAATCAAAACTAGTACCCTCTCAAGAGATAATATTCCTGGGTGCAAGCTTAAATACAACTGCCCAGATATCTGGCTTATCTCATGCCAGACAAACAAAGGCAACTGACTACCTATTTCAAATTGTTGGCAACAAAAGCCAAGTTATCTGCAAGAAAAATTCTGCAGGCTTTGGGCTTCATGGCATCCTGCATCCTACTAATTCCATATGCAAGACTGCATATGAGGAAACTTCAATGGTACCTAAAAAGTGTTTGGACTCAACATTGCCACAACCTGGAAACAATGATTACTCTCATTCCCTGCCTACAACAGGAGTTTCGATGGTGGGCAAAGGCTTGTCACCAAAACAAGGGACAGCCATTCACATTACCCGCAGCCAGGCAGACACTAACAACGGATGCATCAGATTATGCCTAGGGGGGGCCCCACATGGCAGGAAGATGCATTCAGGGCACATGGTCCTCAAATCAAATGCATCTACATATCAATCAAAAAGAGATGCTAGCTGTTCAGAATGCCCTGGCAGCCTTCAAGGACCTACTCAAATGCATCTACATATCAATCAAAAAGAGATGCTAGCTGTTCAGAATGCCCTGGCAGCCTTCAAGGACCTACTCAAATGCATCTACATATCAATCAAAAAGAGATGCTAGCTGTTCAGAATGCCCTGGCAGCCTTCAAGGGCCGATTTCCTCTGGGACAACTACTGATAGACAGACAACACCACGGTCATGTGGTATATAAACAAGCAGGGGGGCACACATTCTTACTCCCTTGCATACTAGCCATGACTTTGTGGGACACAGCATTAACTTAACAAGTACATCTGCAGGCACAATTCCTGCCAGGAAGGAAAAATACTCTGGCAGACAAACTAAGCAGAAACCTCATGGATCCCCATGAGTGGCAGCTGGATCCACAAGTCTTCAGCATGATAAGGAAATGGGGATGCCAGGACATAGATCTACCCCCCCCCCCACAACTACCAACTAAAAAGATTCTGCACAAGGACTTGTCACAGACAAGCATGTAAAGTGGGCGCCTTTTCCCCACTGCCTCTCCTCCCCAAGGTACTCCTAAAGGTCAGACAGGAGAAGCCAAAAATGATACTAATTGCCCCAGACTGGCCATGCCAGTACTGGTTTCCAATCCTAAAGAACTTGTCTCAATGCCCCGCTTGGACCTCACCTCAAATATCTCTTCTACTGTCCAAGCAAAACAATCCGATCCTGCACAGCCAACTCGGGAATTTAAACCTGGCAGCATGGCGGATAATGTAGGCATACAAAACGCACCTCTCAGTAAAGCTGAGATGGATGTCATTTTGGAGGCCAGAAAGCCCAGTACTAGACAATCTTATGCTGGAAAATGGAAGAGATTCTGTGCTTGGAACCAGGCACAAGGAACCGATACAACTAAGGCAAATATTCCTCAGATTTTGCGATACTTAACTGAGATGCTGGACAAAGGCCTCTCTTTTTCATCTATTAAAATTCATGCCTCTGCCATTTCGGCTCACTACAATACAGAGCCACCAATCTTTTCTCATCCCTTATTAAAACGGTACATCAGAGGAGCCAAAAATTTAAGGCCTCCAAGGAGATCACCAATGCCTGCATGGGACCTCAACTATGTCATGGAAAAACTCACCCTGCCTCCTTTTGAGCCAGCTGCTACTGCTGATGTAAAGTTTTTATCTTGGAAAACAGCTCTGCTGTTAGCAATAACTTCTGCAAGATGAGTTTCAGAGCTACAGGCACTCATGGCTGTGGAACCTTTTATCATTTTTTACCCAGACAGGGTCTCTCTGAGGTCAAACCCAACATTTATGCCTAAGGTGGTGTCCAGTGTGGCTCTTAACCAAACTATTCATCTGCCAACTTTTTATCCAAATCCACTGAACAAGGAGGAGAGAATTCTGCATTCTTTGGACGTACACAGACTGCTTAGATTCTACTTGGACAGAACCAAAGTTTTCAGAAAGAGCAATTACTAGTGGCATATGCTGCAGGATCACAAGGAAGGGCCATCTCAAAGCAGCCCATTTCAAAGTGGATAGGCCACTGCATTCGTTTCTGTTACTTACACCATGGCAAGCCAGTGCCTAAGGGCATTAGGCCTCATTCAACCAGAGCTGCAGCCACTTCAGCAGCCTTTCTCAGGGGAGTACCAACCAAGGACATTTTAGAGGCTGCTACCTGGAGTTCAGTGCACACCTTTACAAAGCACTATAATCTGTCACTCTACTCTAAATCCAGGGCAGGCTTTGCCACTGTAGTTCTGCAGGGCCTCATAGCCGCTCATAATGCTGTTTAGCTCCAGCCTCTCATCATAGCTTTGTGACTCTACCCAAATGTAATGACTAAACAGTGAAACACGAAGAACATAGTACAGTTGTGTACACTTACCATAAATGTAGATGTTAGAGTGTGTTCATTAGAGTGTGTTCACTGTTGCAGTCCAGGTTACCCACCCGCCATCCCCCTTTCTTCTGATGGAACCTATGTGGTGTATTTGCTTGTAGTTGAAGGTAAAGTTAATATTGGTGCATGTATTTATATATATATCTATATATATATATCTATATATTTATATATATATATATATATCTATATCTATATATGTGTGTGTATATATATATATATATATATATATATATATATATATATATATATATAATCTCTCTCTCTCTATATATATATATATATATATACATATATATATATATATATATATGTATATATCTATATAATAAATATATATATATATATATATATATATATATATGTATATATCTATATAATAAATATATATATATATATATATATATATATATATATATGTATATCTATATAATATATATATACATATATCTATATCTATATCTATATAATATATCTATATCTATATCTATATCTATAAATTTTGGCTACCCTTTTAGAGGGCACCTGACATCTGGAGCGAGAAAAACTAAAGGAAATGGCATCGGCCGCATCTTTTATACTCCCAACGACCTGACGTCAGGGAAGGGGTAACAGCAGCCGACGCAGGACCCAGGACTTTGGAATTCAGGCCGACTGAGGGCAACCTGCCAGCAGGATTACCCAAATGTAATGACTGCAACAGTGAATACACTCTAACATCTACATTTATGGTAAGTGTACACAACTGTACTCTAACCCTAAGTAGACCATTACACACACACACACACACACACACACACACACACACACACACACACCTCAACCTCTTAGTGCACGAAGTCTGGACAAAGCCTGAATAGGGACATTTGATGTTGCTCTCATGAACTTAAATAATTGCTAGAATAACAGGATTCATGTTAGTATGCATTTTTCTAAAGATGTGAAGTCTAAAACTCAGATGTCTGTCATTTAGCAACTTCAATCCTTTTTGTGAAAAACGGGCAAAAATGTGGGCATTCTGCAAAAACCTAGACAGTTGAGTAGATGTCAGCTTCTTGCATGCATACATGCACCTCCCTCCCTCCCTCTTACTTACACACACACACACACACACACACACACACACACACACACACACACACACACACACACACACACACCTCTCCCTCTTAGACACACACACACGAACCATACCTCTTCCGTTTCTTAGCGTAAGAAATCTGGACAAAGCCTGTCATAATGGGAGGGACAAAGGCCCAAAACTAGGGACACATTTTACATATTGCTCTTATAAACTTAAAGTAGATAGAACAACAAGTTTTGCATTTGTATTAATTTTTTGAAGGATATGAAGTCTAAGGCTCAAATGTTTGCCATTATTTTTTAACTTCTGGCAAATCACTGAGGACTGAAGAACACAAGAACACAATTTTATGAGAAACAGACAAAAATATGAGGCGAAAATATGGGCTGTTGAGAGCATACCGCTTTGCCTTGTTTGACAAAAAAAAATCTTCAGGGTCTTTTAACACTGTTCTGTTCTCACTCCTCCATTGCTGGAAGAAAAGATCTTCAGATCAGCTCTGCAGTACCGCTAGGGAGAGCCGCCGTTCCCTGTGACCAGCCTAAATCCACCACTGTGACTTGTAGTCTGTAAGTGTCTCTAGTAGTCCTTAGAGGGAACAAAACAAGTCTGTTTAAATTTCCCTCCAGGTTCCAACTGCCAGGCAGAAAACACAGGGCAAGCAAGCAGCTGCTCAGCCTTAGCCGCAAACGTGGACGTTATTAGTTCTTCCTTTTTTAAGTCTGGGCAAGCAGCTGCTTAGCTGCGAACACGGAAGTCTCCGTTCTGTCTTTACTGAGGGGGAGCAGCATAGCCATAACTGAAAATTATTTTTTCTTTTTTACTACATTGAGGTCATTCTTCGGGATGCGAAATCCAGGTGGGTGCAATGACCACACGGACCCCTAGAAATTATCATAATGACCTCAGATTCGGAATCACTGAGTTAAGACATTGGATATTTGAGCCTTGTTACAAATTCTGTAGATTGGGTCCTTTGCTCCTTGCAGGTTTTGTCATTAACATGTACACCAGCTGTTACATTACAGATATGGGTGAAAATAGTTTCAGTTGTTAATTTTATATGAACTAATTTGGCCTAGTGTTCTGATTGTTCAGAAACCAGTTGGCTATCATGTCAGAGTGCCAACCAGAAGTCATTTTTTGTTTTTATTACTGTGTATGATACAATATTAGTTAGTTGCGCACCTTGTTGCTGCTCTGCTGCCTTAACTTAATTTGTGTGCTTTGTATTTGTTTTGTGGTTGTAACTAGGTTGTAGCTGAAAAAAGCCTGTGTGGTCCAATCTGCTTACCGGTACAGTAAAATAAGTGCTAGAAATGGAGGTGACGTGTTATGTTGCGCAAGATGTGGTCTGTATTTGCTGGCCGAGTTAGATTCATGGAAGTCTGTCAGAATGCTGACATAAGGGGTCAAAGAAGTGCACATGCATGCATATACAGACACCAGTGGAAGGTCTACTGGGTTGTAGGCACATGTGACTGCCCATCTCTTTTTCTTGTCTGTCATTAGCACCCTTTAAATGCCAGTGCAGATTTACAGTGCATCATCTGTTGTAATACTGTAGTGCAAGATTTCTCTACCCTGTTTGTGAAATATTTACTGTTGCTTATTGTATCCTTTGGGAAGTCCTCTACCCAAGGGAACTACCACATTGGTAATACACCCATAAGAGTTGTCCCAGTTTGGGATTTGGGATCTTATGTGGACAGTGACTTAACTTTCTGCTAAAACATGTCCATTACCGTAAGGAAGTTCTTCTATATTGCAGAGCTTCTAAACAAAGGGATTGTGTCTAGCTCTAGAGGGGTCATTGTCCCCCTCCCCCTTTACTCAGTAAGTGTAATGCCTCCTTTGGCATTTATCTCTCCAGATACATGCAACAACTGGAATGCACACAGATACCTTGCTAAAGTGATAGAAGGCCTAAACAATATCATACATGGACCGATTCAAAGCTCCGTCGTTATACTCCATATCCTACAGACTGCTAAAAGGTGACTTGTGTCTGGCATACAAGGCATTCATAGACCCATTACTGATGGTTTTACTGCACATCATTAAGCCATATGGCATCAGAAATATTCTGTCTAGGAATCTATATCTCTTTTGCAACCTCACCAGAACAGTTTGGAAGGATAGGTGTCTATCTTGCAGATGATGCCTCTGCTTTGGAGCAGAACCCCTCCTGCACCACCACCACCACATAAAACAAAGCTCATCCCTGTCTGTATTGAAACACAACTTGGATCTGTGATTGGGAAACAGGTGTTATTCCAGGTCTGTCTCTGTACTACTAGTGGACAGAGGCAGCTCCTAAATGGTTTATCCTGTACACTGATCCCTCATTATCTATGGTGTGATCCCAGTTATTCTCACTTGGGATAATATGTAATTATCGGCCATGGAATGGGTAAGGCCAGTCTAGTACCTAAATGGCCGGCAAGGGCAGCTAGCCCAGTAGTACTTGCCTATGAACCTTTGAACTACTGGAGTTTGGTACTTTGTAAACACTGGATGTACAATGTTACATGGAATGGCAGTAAAATGAAAATGTGGAATTCCCCACAGAAAGCCGAGAGCTTTGAGCTTTGAAAATGGGGAATGTGCAGTGTGCAGGTGAACACCTTGAATGTTTACTGCAGGAATACCATTAAAAGAGTACAGAGTTGCATTTTGAATGTGCAGGTGAAAATCCTGCATGTCTACTGTAGAAATAACTTTAAGAGACTGCAGAGTTGCATGTTGAATTCGTTCAGATATACCATATCTAATATGGGTCTGTATTGTTTTTCTTTACTTGAAATTAGAAAACATTGCAAAGCCCTTTTCCTGTTTCTGACTCAGACTGGCTTCACTGTTTGAATATACACTTGATTCTGAACAACTGAAGAGCCAAACCAATTGATCTTCTGGCCTTTAACAAAAAAAATGCCATACATCATAAAGTGCAGTTTGCCTGCAAATAGTGGGCAGTGTATCTATTGTATTAGGAATTTTTTCAAATCACAGAATTGTTGCACTCTTCTTAAAATGCAGCCATTTTGGGAGGATCACGTGTATTTGAAAATGAAATCTATGTCAATTACAAAAGTTGGAGTATGAATTTGGCCCTCCTTTAAGTGTTATGCTGTATAGCTGTACTTCAAACTGATTTTACATGCAGTCACAGAGAACACAATGTCTCGTTTTTTTCTTGGTCTGCCTGCCTCTGTGTTTCAGTCATAGCTCCAGAAGTGCCATTTAGATTTAAAATGCAGGATCCCATTGACATTTTCCAGAGTACTTTGATCTTTCACATAAAGGCAAAGCCTGTGCTGAAATTCAGGAAATGTGTTTTTTCATTATATTTTTTTTATTCTGAACTAGTTTAATTAAATTCATATATTAATGTGAGGTTATTTTACTATTCAAAGGACTTGTTTCCTGAATCCATTTAAAGTCTCCCTTGTACGAGTCATGCTACACCTAAAGAAATGATGTGCTTAACTTCCATATTTATCTGTCTCTATCTGTCTGTCATTTGATTGAGTTAGTCCCACTAGGCTAGTGGCTTCTTTTCAAGGGAGGCTGTGAAGTGGTAGTGGTGTGAGTCACAGGCTTCTTTCACAGCTGCTAGAACCTGACCACTTTACAGTTTTTGCTTGAATTACCCAGCTGCAGTGGTACAGCGGTAGCATTGTTGCCTCACAGCAAAATGTTCTCCTGTTCGATTCTCGGCTGGAGTGCCTTTTGTGTGGAGTCTGCATGTCCTCCCGGCTGTCGAGTGGCCTCCGAAAGACATGTGTGAATGGGCGTGCCTTCGCTGAAGGTTGGGCGTCGGGCTGGCAACTCGGCACCATAAAAAATAAATCTACTGCCAATCATTAGCGGACTGGAGTTTCGCTGTGGCGACCCCTAACCGGAAAAAAACGAAAAGGCAAAAACAACAACCCTAATTACTTTGCTGAAGATTTGCAACTGCTATAAAGAATAGTAACTGTGAACTGCAAGTTTTTCAGCCCCTCAAGTATTTGACAGACCCTCTCCAGCACTTTTCTGAGGTGTTAGAACTGTCACCTTAAAACAGGAGCTGTTAACTGACTGCTCTTGCTTCAAAGTACTTTTAATAGACATGCAAGCCATTACTGATATTCACTAATGTCTGTATTGGGAAGATGTCTTATTTTTGTTCTGAATGTTGGGAGAAAATTGCTGTATTTGCTTAAGTGTTTTGCTTCTCTAATTTCTATTGTGTTATCTCTAGCTTTATAATACATCACAGTAAAAGCTGATATAAGCTTCTGTTCATAAATTTGTTGTAGAGATTCTTATTTTTTTTTCTTTGCTGACGCACACATGGCTTTGTGCATTACATTTTCCCACTTCTGTTGTACTGCTACCCCCTTGATTTGGTACATTGTAACATACTAACACTTCATCCAAAGCACAAGACTTGAGCGTTACAAATTAGTAAATATCCATTATGTGCATAAAAGTAAAGCACTATTGTATATAACGATATTGCACTTCAAGAAAGGAATACTTCTAACCAGTAAATCACTACCCAAAATATGTAGTTAGCTTATACACTAGTGTGTGCATTGCATTTTCCCACTTCTGTTTATAAAAAGCTTTTAGACCCAAGTCATCTTCAGGGGTGTGTATTGAAATGGTACAGACAGGGATGAGCTTTGTTTTATGTGGTGGTGGTGGTGCAGGAGGGGTCCTGCTCCAAAGCAGAGGCATCATCTGCAAGATAGACACCTATCCTTCCAAACTGTTCTCTAGTAACTTTCCAGAACTTGATCATTGTCAAAAATCCCAGTTTTTCTGAGGTCATCCTCTTTCCTACCACCTTTTGGCAAGGGATAAGCTACATGTGTCTGATACTTTTATCTCTGAGTAATTTCTTACATTGCACATGATGTTTTTATCATTATTTAAGAGATTGCTGTGTTAATGTTGAATGGTTCTGATGAAGTCCTATTTTAAAGGATGAAAGTGCTTGACCGTTTATTTTATTAAAGTGGTTGTAGTTACTATACGTTTCTTGGACTTACTTTTATCAGAATACTGGATCTTATTGGGAATTGCACCACCAGGTAGGCTTTATTTATTTTTTTTAATTTCTTATGTTTCCTGTCTTTAACAGTACCTACCACCTTTTGGCAAGAGCTAAAGCTACATGTGTCCGATACTTTCATGTCCAAGTAATTTCTTATGTTTCCTATCTTTAACAGTAGCCATCTACCTTATAAAATACCTTACGATATTCATTTTTGTATAAAAAAAATAATACAGTCCTAATCTTTGTATTTAAGGCTTCCACTTCACGCATTAAATTATGAATAGCTGCTTCGTTATGTCTAATTAAAAGTACTATTAAAGTCCTTGCTTGTCGAACAAGTTTGAATGACCACATATACGGTTTTGAAACTTAGAGTAGCAAAACTTTAATTATTCAGATGAAATTTCATGTCAAAATTGTTTTGTCACATTTTTTAATAGTCAATTTTGATAAGTTTTGAAAATGTATATTTACTGTATTTATCAAGTTAATTTTTTTTCTGAAACGCCTTAAGCATGTGATGAGATGTCCGGTGTTTAGTAAATGGTCATTACAAAATGCTTTTTTAAAAAAGCGTTTAAGTTTTAAGTTTTCTACATCAAGTTTTTTTATAACTTCATTATTAAACATTTATATTTTTTATTAGGAAATGTGTAATTTTATAGAATTTATTGTATTTTAATCCTATTTCGAATGTCATTTATTGCATGGCCACTTTAGTATATTTTAATCATATGATTTGAATAAATGATGTAAAATGTATTTAATTTGGGTATGTTAAATTGTTTTCAGTTGTGCAAAAGTCCCTATCTGGGATGGGACAAAAGCTGTTTAAGCTCAACTGTGTAACTGGATACTTGCATTTTTATAAACTTCAGTTACATTTAGTTTTGCTACTCAGTCTGGGTTATGTGCTTCGCCAGCTGCCACGTACATGCATCTTAGTAGTGTGTTTTACATGCATGCTGTGGTTTTGATTCTTGGTGTTGATGAAAGTTGGTTTTGCCAAATTACTTCAATCTCATGTCATTTGCTGTAAAAGTTGATCAGTCTACACGTTCCCAGTCCTTTGTACGAGTCAGGTTAGCTCATAATATTTGTAAAAATAAACTGAAACAGCAAGTTAATGATGTTCTAGACTAGAGTAAATGATTAAGCAGCAAATCACCTCTGTACCACCATCATTATGTATACGATAACTGCCAAACTATTGCTCATCCAAAATGCAGAAGAGTGTCCAGTACTGCCAAACTATTGCTCATCCAAAATGCAGAAGAGTGTCCAGTAATGTGATCTGGAGTTTTGTGCATTCTTCAGTGCTTAACTTTTATATGTGCCATTAACCAAGCTGTTTAGCAACGTTATTACAGTCTGGCTCTGTGGGGCAAAGAGAGAAGAGCCCTTGCAAAGCTCCAGGTGAACTAGGTCTGAGTAGTAACACAGGTAATAGAATGGTAGCCGGATGAGAGTGAGCAACTGATGCCAGCTCTCCCATCCAACTATTGCTGCAGTTCATGTCAAGGCAAGCTAGCGTTTGGTATTGGCAAATTCTTGTAACCTTTTCAGCACTTCTTTTAACCACAGTGTATTCTAATTCATTTTAGTATGTAAATTTGTTTACATTTAAAGCTGTTTTAGTTCTGTGATGGATTTTTTGTTTGTCACCACTGTTACATCATCAAAGCAGTAAAACAAGTCGCATCTCCACAATCAGTTTTACTGAATAAAACAGTTGTCAAGGACGCCTGCAGGCAGGTACAAGGGGTGCACTTGCACCCCCTTGGAATCAGCTGGCTGAGAGAGTAATCTTCTTTTAATTTAAAAAAAAAAAAAAAAAATTTTTTTTAAGGGTGTTCTTTAAGAATGCCCTTTGCGTCCAGTCATACAGATGCTTCTGCTTCTGTAAGACCATTGCTTTGTCTTCATCTTCCATGCCTGCATGTAATTTGAATTCCAGAAGACGTTTGGACTGCAGACAAATGTACAAGTGAGAGGTAGGTGTGTGCATGTGTGTGTTTAAGTGTTTAAGAGGTTTGTGTTTGTAAGAAATAGGGGTGTGTGGACGTAAGACGTAGGTAGGATTGTGTATGCGTGTATGTAAGAAGTAGGTAGGTAAAGGTAGGTGTGTGTGTGTGTGTGTGTGTGTGTAAGGGAGGTTCATACCTTGCAATTATCCAGTTTTTGCCTCATATTTTCAGTTTGTCTCATAACATTGTGTTTTTCTGGCAAATAATTGAGAACTGAAGTAAAAAAATAATGGCAGACATTTGAGTTTTAGACTTAAATGTATACTAATGCAAACCTTGTTCTATCCACTTCCTAAGGAGGTAGGTTGATGTAGGTGTGCCTTATATTTTTGGTCTGTTCCTCATAAAAATTCTTTTTTTTTTCTTTCTTTTGACAAATCACTGGGATGAGCTAAGGATTAAAGTTACTAAATAATGACATCCATTAGAGTTCCAGACTTCATATCCTTCAGAAAAATGCATTCTAACACAAATCCTGTTATTCTAGTAACTTTCTAAATGTGTCCCTAGTTTTGAGTCTTTGTCTCCAACATTATAACAGGCCTTCTCCAGATTTCTTGTGCTAAGAGATTGAGAGGTATGGTACATGTGTGTATGTGCATGTGTAAGAGAGAAGTAGCATACCCCTCAGCAGTCCAGGTTTTTGAGGAATGTCCAGATTTTTGCCCCATATTCCTCCTAAAAAGGATTGAAGTTGCTAAATAATGATAGACATTTGAGTTTTACACATCATATCCTTTAGAAAAATTTTCTAAGTTCATGAGAGCAATATTTATAATCTGTCCCTATTTATTTTAGGCATTATCCAGATATCTTGCACTAAGGTGTGTGTGTCTGTGATACCCTAGCTACAGTTAGCAGGTGGAATTTATTTTAAAGGAATTGTGAGCACCAAGAGAATAGAAGTTTACTGCTGCTCATGCTAAGTCTGCTTAAAATGTGGAACCGATGTTTGTTTAGCAAATGGTATCATTATTGTGGTATAGAATTATAAAGCGGTGCTAGTAGCACAACAGGTAGCATACTTGCATCTTGATATGGAGGGCTGTAGGTTCTACTCCCACAGCATGTAGATTTGTATTTTTAAGGGGGTGGGGTGCTGCAGTCCCGAGTATGTCTTCCTTTGGATGAAATACCTAGTAACTATGAACCTATTTTTCAGCTTGCCACCTATTCCCGGTATACCAGCTTACCATTTTTTAATGTAACATAGGCAATGTAGTTTTCAAGGGCAACAGGCACTGAATATGTAGATGAAACACTGAAATATAAGGTTGTTTTCTAGCAACATCTTTAGTATCAGTTCTCTTTAATGTGGAATTATTCAGATGACTTTTACTTCTCCAGAGATTGTGCATATTGACTGATATTGGTGGATTGTAATGACAGTTTAAGTGGCCTTTTATGGTTGAAATGTTCTGAATTTGGCAGTTTTATCATTATTGGTTCATGTGTTTTGTTTCATTGCTTACTGGAAAAATGTTCAAAACTATACATTTAAAACTTACTCTAACAAGTGGTGCTATGTTATACAAGGGATATAATTAAATTATTATATATTGTAATTAATGCAATCAGGAAGGTGAATCAAAGAAAGTCTGAATGGTCCTAACAATGTGTGCAAGGGGCATATGATTTTAAAACAGCCCAAAGTTAAACTTAACCCGCCACTGGCTAGATGCATTTTTTTGAATGTGGGTTTCAATGCTGTTTCAGTGAATGTGAGTTTCAAAGGTAGAGAAATTTTAATGCTAACTCTGTTTTCATTGTAAGGCTATTGCTCTGTTTAGCAAATGTTTATCAGTGTCTGTGCTATAAAGCTTGAAATAAAGTTGTAAATTAAATCCAAATATCTGTAATAATTGTAGAAGTAAAGCATAAAACAGCATGCACACAGAGTTTTGAAGTGTTTTTGGCAACTGGGGAGAAATAGCCAAGTAATGGGACACTGGAATGGCTGTATGGGGGAGGGGTGGGCTGAGTGGTGGGCTCTGGGTTTCCACCCCCCTGCAAAAAGTCCTGCGGGCTCCACTGCTTGTACAGTCAGTAAAAACAGTGCACTTGTTTTTGATGCCCTATGACATCTTTCTCAGTACAAAATCTGTGACTTGAGTGCTGCTGTATTTACTTCAGCAAATAGTGCCAGAGTTTGCGATATTATGAACTAATTACTTGTTCCTGTGAAATTGATCATTTATTTAGCTATTTGTTTATGCTCTGCATTTTTATATTGGCAAAACTATAAATGCTTTAAGCTTCATATCTCTGAGTATTCGAGTAGAATTCAGTGCTGTAAAGAAACTAATTAATTATTTAAACAAGCTAAAACATTCTGGTTCAGGTTTATAGGTATGGATAGTATTGCCAGTATTTTTCCTGTAATGACATAAGGCAAGAATTACTTGGTCACAGAGAACCAAGATGGATCGTTACTGTTGGTGGACTACCCTCCCCCCTACACACACACACACAAACACCCTGGATTGAGCAAATGTCTTCAGAAGAGCTGACCTTGTCATCACTTAGGCCATGGTATTAATCACTCAGGCTTCTTCTTAACACATTTTTCACCACCAAGTAGTATTTCCAAACCAGTAAATATGTAATATTTTCATATTTCTACTATTTTTAGGATATTGAACTAGAACCTATCCCATCAAATGGAATAGTCCATGTTGTACTTTAAACACTTTGGATGTCTGTCTGCTTTAATTGTGAATTTTTCAAGTGGCTGTACTGTCTGTTTGGAATGTATAACTTGTAAGTCTGTAGTGGGCTCCCTTTATTTGTACATTCATAGGATGTAATGGTTTAATGTTACGTTGTCCTATCTCGCCTTCATTCTTGATGGTTGGGCTCGGAACCAAGCATCGGTTCCAATTCTGCCGCATACTAAAGCTTGAGAGCTTTCACTGCCTCGAGGCTACAACCTATCCCAAGATGCCTAGTGACTGTTACCCAGATCTCGTTTGCTGCTTGAAGCTTCGGGATTGCTTTTTCACTGGCCCAGGCTAAGTGGATTTTTTCTTAACTTTTTGTGTGGTTGTTAATTAATAATTTAGTAGTAGAATAATCTCCTTTTATTGCTATATCTTGAGTGTTCCTTGTTCTTGATAAAGGTCCTTTGCGGTCTCTCTTTTTGGCTTTGTGTGGGCCGTCGTTTTTCTCTTAGGCCTCTATCTAGCTCTGCCCCCTTTAGGAATCTGTTTTAAGTTAGAAGATTCCCTTTTTCTCTCCTTAGCCCATTTTTAGTTAGAGGGCTCCCCTTTATTCCTTTTGCTGTTTAAATTAGAGGCATCTCTTCAGGTAAGTGGAGTGGGTCTTTTAAGTTAATGACCCTCCTCTAACTTACTTTCACTCTTACCAGTCTTCAAAGAAAAAAAACCTGGCTGTTTTTGTAGTCTTGCACTTGGGTGAAACTTTCACTAACTGGGTCTTTCACTGCTGGTTGTGAATTTTGGCTAATAGTGACAGGATGCCTAAAGAAACCAAACAGACCGGCTTTAAAAAGTGTGATTCTTGCACACAAAAAATATCACTCAGTGGTCACATTAGTTGTGTGTATTGCTTAGGAGACATCCACCTGCAGAATTCCTGATGTCCATCTTGTTTCACTGTTGCAGTCCTAACCAATGGGTTATCCGGCTCCCTGTAGCCCTCGATCGGCCAGAATACCAAAGGTAAGTAAAAATGACATTGGCTGTCTGTTGTAAAGGGTGTCTGATACAAAAGGAGGCAGCCAACATCACTTTCTCAGTCTTACTTGTCGTGGAGCCTGAAGCAGAAGCATTTTTTGCACGAGTGCCGGTTGGCAGTTTACCTTTTTTGTTTCCGACTACAAAGTTGAAGTTAACTACAGCTAAGTACCCCATTGGGGATCCTCTTTTCTTGCATTAACGAATGTCAGAAAAGGTTAATGATTGTCTTACCTGTGGAAAGTAAATTCCCCATAGAGAATTTCATTCCTATTGTATTATTTGTTTAGGCCTTGACCACAGCGTTCCTGATTGCGATCTCTGTGCTTCCTTTAATCCGTGTACTATTCGTCGTTGGGCTAATCTTTTAGCTAAACATTTTGGAGTTTGGCCTAAGTTTGTCGGTATGACGCCCGCTGGTCTTCAGGCTTCGGATATCCCCAAGAAATGTAAGAATAAGGACCGCGACAAGCTTCTTTAGGTCAAGTTCTCGGATGATGTTAAGCTGGTAGTCAATCATGTGTTAGCCAGTGAGGCGCCTTTCCAGCTCCTGCAGCCCGCAGATTTTCAACCAAAGGCCTTGGTTGAGACCATTTCAGAGGCCCCCAGGCCTCCAGCTTCCATTTTGCCTTCTGTCCTTCCGCCTGTTGCCCCATCAGCTGGATCCAGAGCCGCTAAGCTGACTCCGGTGTCCGAGGCCTCCGTTCTTCATTCAGACAGCAAGCTCCTACCGACGACTTCATCTGCAACTTCGGCGGTTGCCAGGCCTCCCGAGTCCTTCAGACTTGCAGGTAAATCTTCTTCGTAAGCCTGTGAAGAAACAGGCTCCAGTTTCCTTCTGTTCCCCTCATTCTCGAATGGATAAAATGGCTAATGACCTTTTGACTCTTATTAGGGGTTCACAGCCTCCTCCTTCAAAAAGAGGTAGGGATATCTCTCCTGGGGCTTTGTCTTATTCAGGTTCTGATACTTCTAGCATTTCTGTTGATGAAGAAGTTGTTTCTCAGGCTTTCTCTCCTTTTGAGGATTCAGACGCAGGAGGAGTCATTCCCTTCTGCTTCTCCTCCAGAAGATTTTGCTTTTGGTGATGCTTTAAATACTCACAGGGAGCATTTTAAATGGGAAAGTCAGGATTGTCCCCTTTCTAAGAAAAGGATTAGGGAGTTTTTGATTTGCCTCAGCATAAGCCTTTGGCTATTCCGCCTGTGTTGGAGGTGGTTGATGATGTTTTTCTGGAAAATTCTTGACTCCAAATTTGGTTCCTCCTGCTCCCAGGAAACCGGACAGGTACTATAGAGTCCCTGATTCTCATTTTGTTTCTTTTCAGGAATCCATTGGCTGAGCCAGAGGTTATTTCTCAAGGCCCTAAAGAGAGTTAAGGTCATTGTTACTAAAAATGTTGTTCCTTCTGGTGGGGAATCTAGGAACCTAGATGGTTGGGATAAAAAGATTTATACCTCTGCCACTCTTGATATTAGGTCTATTAATTGTCTTTTTCATATGATAAGTACTAGCAGCACACCTTGGAAGCTATTAAGTCTAGGATAGCAAGTGTGCCTCTGTTGGCGGAGAGTAAGGATATGCAGGATTTGCTGAATTCTGCTAGTCTTGTCAATAAACATTCATTACATTGTGGTTTTGACATTCTAGAAGTCTCCTGTAGGGCTACAGCTACTGGCTCTGTTATTAGAAGACACACTTGGCTCAGGGAGCAGCCCCTACCAGAGCCTGTCAAGACTAAGCTTTTAGATGTACCTTTGCATAAGGACAGTCTTTTTGGCAGCAAAGGAGAGGAAGTGCTTAAGGAGATGAAAGACGAGGCCAAGTCTATGCAGACAGTTAAAGACTTTCTGCAAGTTCAGCTGCCACACTTTAGCAGGAATTACCCTTCTAAGAGTTGGACATTCCCTGATACCAGCAGACAGAACCGTTCTAGGACTAGAGGTTACAAATCTTCTAGGGGACAGGTGGCTACCCCTCAAAGGTCTAAGCGTTGGCAGGCTTCCTCTTCCAAGGCAGGAAGTTAAGCCTGCATCTCAGTCTAAACATTCTCAATGACTCTGTCCAACTTCTGCCTGTTCTTGCCTGCCTGGAGAGTCCTTTAGGGGAAACGTTGGCCCTTTTTGCAAATGTCTGGACCACCATCACGGACGACAAATGGGTACTCAGAACTGTATCCCTAGGACACAAGTTTTCTTTCTACACCTTTCCAGTACCCAAAGGATTCCCGGATGCTCCTCCAAACCAAAGGGCAGAAGTAGAAAAGCAAATTTTGTCTTTATTACATCTGGGAGCAATAGAATCAGTTCCTGCTCAGCAAGTAGGCCAGGGTTTCTATTCCAGACTTTTCCTAGTTCCAAAAAAAGAAGGCACCTGGCATCCTATCCTAGATCTAGCCATCCTGAACTCTTTCTTGATGATTCCAAAGTTCAAAATGCTCACTCTGCATCAGTGGCTGCCATTGTTAGAAAAGGATTCCTGGCTGGTAACGTTGGATCTTAAAGAAGCTTATCTGCGCATCCCTATCAGGGAAAGTTACAGGCAATACCTTCATTTCAGGGTGGGCAAGCAACATTATCAATTCTCTGCACTGCCCATTGGCTTATCTACTGCTCCCAGAGTTTTCACAAAGTGCCTGCCTCCAGTCATTTCTTTTTACAGACAGAAGAAAATTCAGATTTATCCATACTTGACTACTGTCTAATTCGAGCAAATTCTCAGGAACAACTGTTAAAGGATCTAGAATTTATAAAGACTCTTCTCTCGTCCCTGGGTTACACTCTCAACGAGGAAAAATCAGAAATGGTGCCAAAGAGAGAACATTCCTGGGAGCACGTCTGAACACAGCCGCCCAGATATTTCTCAGCCAGGAGAAGCAGAAAACTTTCAGTTTACTTCAAGGACTTGGCAAGCCTGTCCCAGCTCCCTGCAAGGCTGCAAGGAAATACCTGCAAGCTCTGGGATTCATGGCCTATATGCAAGACTGCATTGAGGAAATTGCAATGGTACCTCAAGAACATTTGGTGTCAGCACACACAGGACCTGGATGTGATAATTCCTCTGCTTCCATGTCTGCAGACAGAGTTTCAATGGTGGGTAATAGCCTGTCTACAGAATAAACGCATGCCTTTTTGCCCACCCCTTGCCACTCAAGTTCTTACCACAGACGCATTGGCCTATGCCTGGGGAGCTCACCTGGATGGCAGATGCATACAGGGAAGTTGGAATGCCCAGCAGATGCACCTGCACACAAATTTAAAGGAGTTGATGGCAGTCCAGCAGGCCTTGCTAGCTTTCAAACGTCTTCTTTCTCCAGGGACCCTACTTGTCAGGACAGACAACACCACAGTCATGTGGTACATCAACAAGCAGGGAGGGACTCATTCTTAACTCCTGTGCAGACAGAGCATGAGTCTTTGGTCCATAGCAGCATCCCTGGGCCTGCATCTCCTAGCTCAGTTTCTTCCAGGAAGGCTCAATGTTTTTGGCAGACCAGTTAAGCAGACAGACCCTGGATCCTCATGAGTGGCAGCTGAACAGAGCAGTGTTTTTACAGCATCATTTAACATTGGGGCACTCCTCAAGTGGATCTTTCCTCCTCTCCAGACAACCATCTTCTACCTCTTTTTTGCACCAGACAGCATCACATCAGGGCCTGGAAAGTGGATTAGACACTGCTGTCAGTTTATGCTTTCCTTCCCCTTCTTCCCACAGTATTATTGAAGATCAGGGACGAACGACCAAGGACTATTCTCATAACTCCGGACTGGCCCAGACAGCTTTGGTATCCGCTGCTTCGCAGTCCCTCCCAATTTCCTCCTTGGGATCTTCCTCTGAAGCCAGATCTTTTGGTTCAGGAAGGGGGAAACTTTATATATCCTCATCTTCTGTCTCTCCATTTGGTAGCATGGCTCATTGTATGACTCCATCCTTTTCTTCTTCCCTTTCCCAGCAGATGGTTCATGTGCTGAGGGAGGCCAGGAGGCCTAGCACTAGGAAGTCTTATGCTGGCAAATGGGAAAGATTCTCTCATTGGATGCATGCTAGAGGGGAATCTTCTTCTCTACCTACCCTTCCTCTGATCCTGGAATTCCTGGCTGATTTGCTTCAGGGTGGTCTTTCTTTGTCCCCTGATGAAAATGTTTCTCAGAGGTGCTTGCAACTTAAGACCTCCCAGAAGGGCAACTACTCAGCCTGGGATCTTAATTTTGTTGTAGAGAAACTCACTCTTCCACTTTTTGCGCCAGCTGCCACTGCAGATTTAAAGTTTCTGTCGTGGAAGACTGCCTTCCTCTTGGATATAACTTCAGCAAGGAGGGTTTCGGAGCTGCATGCTTTAATGGCTGTGGAGCCTTTTCTTGTTTTCCATGCAGATCGGGTCTCTCTGAGAACCAACCCCTTATTTATGCCTAATGTGGAGCCTTTTCTTGTTTTCCATGCAGATTGGGTCTCTCTGAGAACCAACTCCTTCTTTATGCCTAAGGTGGTTTCTAGCCTGACTCTTAGTCAGTCCATGCACCTTCCTACCTTCTTTCCTTATCCTCGAAATAGAGGTGAAAGAATCATAGACAGCTCAGGTTTTACGTGGACAGGACTAAAGACCTTCGGAAATCAGCACAGTTCTTGGTCAGTTTTGCCCCTGGAGCCCAGGGCAAGGCTATTTTTAAGCAAACAATTTCTAAATGGATTGCTCATTGTATTACTTTTTGTTATTCCTTTCATGGCAAGGTACCTCCTCAAGGGGTTAGGACCCACTCAACTAGAGCAGCTTCCACTTCTGCAACCTTTTTAAGGGGTGTCCCTACTAAAGACATTTTGGAGGCTGCCACATGGTCTTCTGTTCACACTTTCACAAATCATTATAATTTGCCTTTGTTTTCAAGAGCCAGGACAAGGTTTGCCACTGCTGTTCTGCAGGGCATTATCTCCAATCCTTGATTCTGCTGGTTCCTCCTCCCTTTTCTCTGGGCACCCTTGGTTAGGACTGCAACAGTGCAACACTATGAACATAATACAGTTGTGTACACTTACCATCATTGTAGATGTTAAAGTGTATTCACTGTTGCAGTCCTGGATGTTCATCGTGCATACAGCTGCAGTAATCACAGATGGGTTTTCTGCCGTCAGGCGGGTCCTCGGTCGGCCGAATTCCAAAGTCTAGGTCCGGCGTCGGTTGTTGTCGCCCTCTTTTCTGACGTCAGAGAGGCAGGGGTATATAAGACACAGCCGACACCATTTTCTTCAGTCTTTTTTGCCGCGCGGTGCCCGAAGCAGAAGCAGTTCGCAAGTGCCGGTCGGCCAGCTCCTGAATTTACGAAAAATTGGAAACCAAAGTCTTCTTTAAAGCTAAGTACCCCGTTGGGGAAACTTTTCTTGCCTCAGACCGATGTCAGAAAAAGTTAACAATTGTATTTCTTGTGGGAAGCAAATACCGCATAAGGATTTCCATTCCCTCTGCATACCTTGTTTAGGCCCAGACCACGACGTCTCGGGCTGTCGCTTTTGTGCTACTTTCAATAAATGCACTATTAAGCGTCGGGCGGAGTTCGCCCAACACTTTTTTGGTAAAGCCTTTGATTATAAAATGTCGTCTGAGACTCTGACTACCGTTTTGTCCAAAAACGCAAGGACAAGGACCGACACCACACCAAAACAGGCTACACGTGGTCCAGTTCTCAGCGAGACGCCTATGCAGTCCCTGACTACCGACGACACTTCTTTGGCGGTGTCTTCTGTAACCGAGATCGCAGGTACCTCGGCCCATACCCAGACTACAACCACCGAAGCCACTGTGAGTGTAGAGCCTCCTAATGTGGACAGGTCCACTTCCACCCATGGTGTCTTTAGACCCTCATCTTCCTTTTCCATTAAGGCCTTTACTAAGTCCAAATCAGCCAGGCATCCCCAGAGGCCTGTTGCACAGGGCCCATCCCCAGGCCCCATGCCTAAAAAGCAGATGTTTAAAATGGCTGAGGATTTAATTACTCTTATCAGGGGTTCCCATCCCCCTCCAGACAAGAGACCCAGAGTGGAGGAAGATTCTCCCTCTTCTGATCAGGGCTCCATTTTTTCAGAACATTCTGATGTAGAGGAACACTCTTACTCCCCTTTTGAAGATTCTGATGCAGAGCAGTCCATTCCTTCTGTATCTCCTCCTGAGGATTTTTCTTTTGGGGAAACCTTGCACACCTTGAGGGAACACTTCAATTGAGAAGGCCAAGACTTTTCTGATTCCAAGAAAAGACTTGGGGAATTTCTTTTGTTACCTCAACACAGACCTCTGGCGATACCTCCTGTCTTGGACATACTTGATGATGTTTATTCGGAGGCTTGCCTTAAACCGGATTCCCTGCCTCCTGCCCCAGTCAAGCCTGATAGGTACTACAGAGTTCCTAACTCTCACCAATTTCTTTACAAAAGCCATAATGCTGACCCTGAAACCATTTCTCAAGGCCCCAAGGGAATGAAGGCCTCTACTGCTAAGAATCCACTACCTTCCGAAAGAGAGTCAAGATCCTTAGAAAGGTGGGGAACAAAGGTATATACCTCGGCCACCCTAGCCACGAGGGCCTTAAATTGTCAGTTTCATATGCTTAAATATCAGCAGTTTCTGTTATCACAATTAATAAAATGTCTCAACCTGAACAACCAGATTTGAAGGAGTTGCAGGATATGATGCATAGTGCAGAACAAGTGGGTAAACACACCTTACAATGTGGCTATGATGCCCTAGAGGCCTCAAGTAGAGCTGCTGTTACAGGATCAGTCATTCGTAGACATGCCTGGCTGAGGGAACAAAACTTGCCTGATCATGTGAAAGCTAAACTACTAGATGCTCCTTTACAAAAGGATGTGCTATTTGGTACTAATGCTGAGGAGATACTACGGAAAATGGAAGAAAAAGCCAAATCTATGCAAACTGTCAAAGCTTTTCTACAGGTTCAACCACCACGTTTTAGCAGAAATTGGCCTTCTAAAAATTGGTCCTTTCCAGCCACAGACAAGCCCCAAAGAGGTAGATACAGGCGCACAAGGGGCAGAGGACATTCACAAGGATCATATAGAGGCAGGCAATGGCAAACTCCAGCACCAAGAGGTGGCGAAGACAGTGCACAACAATACAGGAAACAAACCCAATGACTTCCTCCTGTCCATGCCAAGCAAGTCTCAGCTGGCAGCATCCTTGGGAGGAAAGCTGGCATTATTTACAAGAAATTGGCATATTGTCACAACAGACAAATGGATCCTGGACGTTATAAACAGAGGTTACAGATTTCATTTTCACACTCTTCCAAAAATGAGAGGCATGCCAAACCTGCCACACAATCAAAGGGCAGAGGCACAACTACAAATTTCAAAGCTCATAGACATGAAAGCTATTCAAGAGGTACCTACTCACGAACAAGGTCAAGGTTTTTATTCCAGGCTATTTCTGGTACCAAGGAAAGGAACCGACTGGAGACCCATTTTGGACTTATCCATCCTAAACACATTCTTACTCGTACCAAAATTCAAGATGCTCACATTACAGCAGCTTCTTCCCATGCTGGGCAAGGAGTTTTGGCTGGTAACATTGGACCTCAAGGAGGCATACCTGCATGTCCCAATCAGACAAAGCTGCAGAAGATACCTCAGATTTCTTGCAGGTTCAATCCACTATCAATTCTCTGCATTGCCCTTTGGCTTATCTACTGCGCCCAGAGTATTCATGAAATGCCTGGCATCAGTAATTGCGATACTGCAGACTTCAAGGGATACAAATTTACCCTTATTTGGATGACTGCCTGATCCAAGCAGACAGCAAGCACATACTTCTGGAACATCTGGCTTATGTAACATGGTTACTGAATTCTCTGGGATACACAATCAACAAAGAGAAATCCAGGCTAACACCATCTCAGAAAATAACTTTCCTGGGTGCCAACTTGGACACAGACACCCAGATGGCCTATCTTACGCCAGAAAAACAGGGGCAACTAACTCAGTACTTCAAAATACTAGCAAATTGTACCAGGCTTACTGCAAGGAAAATCCTGCAGGCTCTGGGCTTCATGGCATCTTGCATTCTTTTAATCCCATGTGCAAAGTTGCATATGAAGAAACTTCAATGGTACCTAAAAAACCTATGGTCTCAACACAGCCACAGTTTGGAAACAATAATACCAATAATTCCATGTTTGCAAAAGGAATTTCTATGGTGGGCCCAAGCATGTCAAACAAACACAGGTCTCCCATTCTGCAAGCCTCAAGCAAATCAAGTCATCACAACAGACTCCTCAGATTACGCACATGACAGACAGGTGCATTCAGGGCAAATGGTCCCAAGAGGAAAAGCACCTTCACATCAATCAAAAGAAATGCTAGCAGTGATAAATGCAATTACAGCTTTCAAGGACCTCCTGCATCCAGGACAATTATTGATAAGAACAGACAACACCACAGTAATGTGGTACATAAACAAACAAGGAGGAACACATTCATATCCCTGTGCAGACTAGCCATGACACTTTGGAACTTGGCTCTGGAATGGCAAATCGAACTTCAAGCACAGTACTTGCCAGGTTTGGAAAACACGCTGGCAGACAATCTAAGCAGAAATATGACAGATCCACACGAATGGAAGTTGCATCCTCTAGTGTTTACAAAGATAATCCAAGCGTGGGGGAGGCCAGACATAGATCTCTTCGCCTCCCACAGGAATCATCAGTTGGAAAAGTTTTGTTCAAGGACCTTTCATCCAAAGGCCTGGAGAGTGGATGCCCTTTCATTCAGTTGGACAGCATGGACAGTTTACGCTTTCCCACCTCTGCCTCTTCTGCCCAAGGTGCTCTTGAAAGCAAAAGCAGACAGACCGAAGATGATACTGATTGCTCCAGACTGGCCAAGACAACACTGGTACCCACTCCTGAGGAGCCTAACACATACTCCTCCCTGGTCCCTACCTCTAATGCCTCTTCTGCTGACTCAGCACAGCTACAAAACTCTTCACAGTCAGCTGAAAACACTCAATCTCACTGCATGGAAAATTCCTTAACACCACAACAGACCCTACTATCCAAAGAGGTGCAGGATGTCATTTTGGAGGCCAGAAGGCCATCTACTAGAAAGGCTTACTCCGCAAAATGGAAACGGTTTTGCTCTTGGAATGAGAAAAAAGGCCAGGATCCTACAAAACTGAATTTGCCTCAGGTATTACAGTATCTAGCTGAGCTGCTGAACAGTGGACTTTCATTTTCCTCCATAAAAATCCATGCCTCAGCCATTTCTGCAGAATTCAACATGGATCCACCCTTATTCTCTCACCCACTCTTAAGACAGTTCCTCAGAGGGGCTAAGAATATAAGACCACCAAGTAAACAACCAATACCAGCCTGGGATCTTAATTACATTCTAGAAAAATTAACATTGCCTCCCTTTGAACCAGCTGCCTCAACAGATTTGCAATATTTGTCCTGGAAAACAGCTTTCCTTTTGGCCATTACCTCAGCTTGTAGGGTTTCGGAACTACAAGCCCTCATGGCTGTGCAGCCCTTTCTCATCTTCCATCAGGACAGGGTTTCCCTTCAAACCAACCCGTCATTTATGCCTAAAGTGGTATCCAGGGTAGCTTTAACTCAAGCCATACACTTACCTACCTTTTACCCCAATCCTCAAAACAAAGGGCAAAGGCTGCTACACTCCTTAGACATTCATAGACAGCTATGTTATTATTTGGACAGAACAAAGCCTTTCAGGAAATCAGAACAACTTTTTGTGTCCTATGCTGTAGGAGCCCAAGGGAAGCCAGTTACCAAACAGACAATTTCAAAATGGATAGGCCACTGCATACGGTTTTGTTACTCCTATCATGGAAAATCTGTCCCTACAGGCATCAGATCCCACTCCACCAGGGCCACAGCTACCTCTACAGCCTTCCTCAGAGGAGTTCCAACCAAAGATATTTTGGAGGCAGCCACTTGGAGTTCTGTGCACACCTTCACAAAACACTACCACCTGCCTTTATATTCCAAAACTAGAGCAGGCTTTGCCACTGCTGTGTTGCAGGGCATTCTGGCTCATCCCAGTTCCAGTGCCTACCACCCTGTGCGTAGCTTTGGGATTCTACCCATCTGTGATTACTGCAGCTGTATGCACGATGAACATAGTACAGTTTTGTACCTACCATAAATGTAGATGCTCGAGTGCTAATACAGCTGCAGTACAGTTTTCCCTCTTTCCTTCCCCTCTTGGTAAAGGCCTAGGGCCTAACCCCTCTTCATACAACCTGATTGGGTTATCCTTCTATGGTATATTTGCTTGCAACTACTGATTTTTGATTATTTTGCATTGCATGTATATACATATAATTTATGTATTGCCTTCCTTCTGGGGGCACCTGACATATGGGGCAAGAAAGACTGAAGAAAATGGCGTCGGCTGTGTCTTTTATACCCCTGCCTTTCTGACGTCAGGAAAGAGGGCGACAACAACAGACGCCGGACCTAGACTTTGGAATTTGGCCGACCGAGGACCCGCCTGACGGCAGAAAACCCATCTGTGATTACTGCAGCTGTATTAGCACTCGAACATCTACATTTATGGTAGGTACAAAACTGTACTTTTCCCTTCCTCCTTCCCCCTTTTCTCTTTTCCTAAGGTACAGGCTAAATTTGGTATTTGCCAGAATGGCTTTTGGTTTAAGCCTTGTTTTCTGGGGACTTCTGACTGTTATGGCAAGAAAGACTGAGGGAGTGACATCAGCTGCCTCCTTTTGTATCGGATGCCCTTATGTCCTTTACATCCGACGACAGCCGATATCATTTTTACTTACCTTTGATATTCTGGCTGATCGAGGGCTACCGGGAGCCAGATAACCCATTGGTTAGGACTGCAACAGTGAATACACTCAAACATCTACATTTATGGTAAGTGTACACAACTGTACTTTCTGCTTGCCATGCGTTTAGTTCAAAGGTCCTGCAAGAACGGAAAAATAAGCTAATTCTTCAGGGTTTGTTAAAGGGGCCTTTTGATTCAGCTGTTGAAGGGACTCTGGCCTCCAAACCTTCAGACAAATCACCCAAAACTTCTTCGGCTCCAGCTTCCGAGACGTCGAAGAGACCTAAAAAATTGAGTTCTTTGGATCCGAAACATGTCTGTTCAGAAAGGGAAAAGTCTACTTTGGTTCCACTTGCAGTTTTGGAACAGTCTAGTAATCAAGAGTAGCCGGTCACAGTCCTTGGATCCGATTCATTCGGTGCCACAGTCTCCTTTATTGCAATCGGTGGTGGATAGCCACAAGTCCTCCCATTCCTCTCGGTCATCCAGGATCCTTTCAGATGATGATGTGGAGCGGGTGGTTAGAAGATTGCTTCGTACACCGGCCCTGGCAAAATTTCGCACCAGCCCAGCCCAGACAGTCGTGGAACCGACTCCAGTAGCTCCTTTACCTTCGGTTCCTCCTCAGACTCAGTCGAGTTCAGAGACAGAGTGCCTGGAAGTCCTAGTGGTGGAACCGTCTGACCCGAAATCCATTCCCAGAGTTTTGGTCCCAATCTCCGCTCTGACCACTTCGCTGTTATCTTCCATCGAGGGGTCTGGGGGCTGAGACTCCCTTGTCTGTTCCAGGGGGAGAGTCAAACTGGACCTTTGTTGGAGCAGACTCTCTCACTCGGGGCTTCAGTGCAGGTGAGTTCGGCTCCCACATCAGCTTTAGAGCCATCCTGCTTGGTGCGGGGGAGATCTCCTGGTTCATCTGAGCCGGAGGCTCTCTTGGCCCTGGATAGTGGTGTCTTCGAGGTGATGATGAGCGCACTTTCCTCTGAGACTGCTTCACCCTTGGATCCTGATACTCCCCCCCCCCCCCCCAAAGGGCTAGTGTCAACCTCTACACCATGCCTCCAGCCCCAGCGTAGAGAACCAATGCCCCAGGATGCCCCAGTGGGTGAAACCCTCTCTTCCGAAACCTCCCCAGAGAATCCCCCCCCCCCCCCAAGGACGTCTCTTGGAAGAGAACATGTAAGGGGAAACGTGCAGACTCCCCTGAGTCTATCACATGCGATACTGGCTTAAAGGATTCAGAAGGGTTCCCACTGTCACCCACTGCGAATGTCTCCTTTTCAGACATCTTAGAGATCCTGAAATGGAGAGGTGGCTGGAAAATCATCTCCCCTTCTGAAGATGAGTTGGTATACTTGGAGGCATTTGGTTCTTGACCCTCCACCTCTTGGGTGCCTCTGCCTTTCGACCAGCTCCTGGGTGTAGTCAGTCGAAAGTCATGGAGCTCTCCAGAGTCGGTGGAGCCAGTTCCGAGGAGTCCCAACAAATTCATTACAGCCCTGGAAGACCGTTTTTGACCAAAGGTGTCCCAATAGATGCTATGGTGGTGGTGGCGGCAGCAGCCACCAAGAAGGAATTAGCTTAAACTTCTGCATCTGTCCATCCACCGCATAAGGAGTCTTGAATGATGGACAGATACGGGAAGCGTATGTTCTCTCCAGTGGCCTTTACCCTTAGGTTGTTGAATTATTTATCACATTTTACTGGTCTTCAGAGGAATCTCCTCAAGGAGTTAGGAGGGTACCCTCCAAGGTGCTACAGCTGCAGGGGTACTGACAAGATAAGCTCTTAGCTTGCGACCTTAACCTCCTATAACTCCTTCATGCACCTAATTTCTTATGCGGCCGATGGAGTGAGCAGGGCAGCAGGCACAGGAATATCTCTGAGGAGACATTCCTGGATGTGTCTTTGTGAGTTTGCTGAACCCCTCAAGTCTTCCTTTATTGACACCCCGTTTGACTGCTCGTCCTTGTTTGGGCCAAAAGTGAAGGAGACTCACCAGGAGCGAGCAAGACTGTGTCTGCTGTGGGAGTACGTTTCTTTGTTCCTACTAGACCTTATCCCAAAGGTCAGAAGGGTGGAAAAATTTGGTTCCGGAAATCCAAAGGAGTCTCGCCGGATGTTTGTTGTGAATTTTCCCCCAGGGGCAGAGGGAGAAACAACAGAAGATGCCACCCTCGTGACGGGGGGGGGGGGGGTTCACAGAATCAGGGTGGCAGAGATACATTCTCTGGTAGACTCTTCCAGTGCTCCTGAAAGGAGGCCTGTCTGTCCACCTCTGGAGGCAGTCTGGGGGGGATTATCACTGTACCAAAAAGCCTGGCTAAACATGACTCAAGACAAATGGGTGCAGTCCATCATATCCAGGGGATAAAACATTCCTTCCACCCTTTCCATCAGACCATCCCAGACGTACCACCTGGTCAAAGGGATCAAGCAAACCTAGAAATTCAAAGGTTGCTAGAAAGAGTCATCCAAGAAGTCCCCGTAGACTAAATAGGATCCAGAATTTACTCCAGGTTCTTTTTAGTTCCAAATGAGATAGGGGACTGGAGACCAATTTTGGATCTTAGCAGAATGAACAAGTCGGTAAAAAAAAAAAAAAAACAAAGTTCCAGATGGTAACACTGCATTCTATACTCCCTCTTCTGGGACAAGACAATTGGATGTGCTCCATAGATCTTCAGGATGTGTACTACCATATAAAGATGGACAGGTGATCCAGAAGATATCTATGCTTCTGGCTGGGAGCCAGTCATTACCAATTCAGAGTTCTACCCTTTGGTCTCACTACAGCCCCTAGAGTGTTTACCAAATGCATGGCAGTAGTTACGGCTCACCTGGGGCATCAAGGATTCTGGATGTTTCCCTGCTTAGATGACTGGCTCCTGACCACTACCACCAAGCATCTACTAACCACGACAAGAGACCCCACCATTCATCTCTGCTCAGAGCTGAACATTACTATAAATTTAGAAAAATCTGCCTTGTTGCCATCACAGCATATTACCTTTATAGGTGCAGACTTAAACATAAAAGACATGGTGGCAAAACTGCATCATGAAAGAGTTCAAACGCTGCACTCGGGTGTCAATATTGCTCATGAAGAAAAAACTGCAAGCAAAATTTGGCCTCAAGGTTCTGGGTTCAATGGCAGCTGCATTAACACTAGTCCAACTGACACGCCTACATATGAGAATATTACAGTGGCTACCTTTCTCTTAGTGGTCCATGCAGGAGTTGCCCACGTCACACACTATTCTCATTATGAACACCTGCAAGAGGGACCTACAATGGTGGCCTCCGTCCACGCAGGTAACAATAGGCAGACCATTTGTTCTTCCCCAACCTGTAGCTACAGTAACCACAGACGCTTCCCAGATAGGGTGGGGGGGGGGGGGCATTATCTGGGACAAGACTGTCCAAGGGACTTGACAAGAACACGAATACCACTTACATATCAGTGTCCTAGAGATGAGGGTGGTGCTCCTGGTGATGATCATTGTGCATACAGCTGCAGTCCTTACATATGGGTTCTCCTGCCGTCAGGCGGGTCCTCGGTCGGCCGAATTCCAAAGTCTAGGTCCGGCGTCAGTTGTCGTCACTTCTTCCCTGACGTCAGTGCGACAGGGGTATAAAAGAACCAGCCGATGCCATTTTCTTCAGTCTTTCTTGCCGTGCGGTGCCCGAAGCAGAAGCAGTTTGCAAGTGCCGGTCGGCCAGCTCCTGAGATTACGAAAATTTGGAAATCGAAGTCTTCTTAAAAGCTAAGTACCCCGTTGGGGAAACTTTTCTTGCCTCAGACCGATGTCAGACAAAGTTAATAATTGTATTTCTTGTGGGAAGCAAATACCGCATAAGGATTTCCATTCCCTCTGTATACCTTGTTTAGGCCCTGACCACGAGGTCTCGGCCTGCCGCGTTTGTGCTACATTCAACAAACGAACTATTAAGCGTCTGGCGGAGTTCGCCCAGCATTATTTTGGAAAAGCATTTAACTATACTATGTCGTCGGATACTCCAACTCCGGTTTTGTCTAAAAAACGAAAAGACGAGGACCGACACTCAAGGTCCGCGGCCTCTACCGACACCATGCCAAAGCCGGCTACACGTGGTCCGGTTCTCGGTGAGGTGCCTACGCAGCCCCTGCCTACCGACGACCTGCCTTTGACGGTGTCTCCTGTACCCAAGGTCGCAGGCTCCTCTGCCCACACCCCGACTACAGATACCAAAGCCACTGTCGGAGTTGAAACTCAGAATGTGGACAGGTCCACCTCTACTCAAGGTGTCTTCAGACCTTCCTCTTCTTTTTCTATCAAGGCTTTCACTAAGTCTAAAGCAACCATGCACTCCAAGAGACCAGCTGCACAGGGCCCATCTCCAGGCCCCATGCCTAAGAAACAGATGCTTAAAATGGCTGAGGATTTAATTACTCTTATCAGAGGTTCTCAGCCCCCTCCAGACAAAAGGCCTAGAGTGGAGGAAGATTCCCCCTCCTCTGATCAGGGCTCCATTATTTCAGAGCACTCTGATGATCAGGAACATTCTTACTCCCCTTTTGAAGACTCTGATGCGGAGGAGTCCATTCCTTCTGTATCTCCCCCTGAGGATTACTCATTTGGGGAAACTTTGCATACCTTAAGGGAACACTTCCACTGGGAAGGCCAGGATTATTCTGATTCCAAGAAAAGGCTCAGGGAATTTCTTTTGCTTCCTCAGCACAGGCCTTTGGCTATACCTCCTGTCTTGGACATTCTAGATGATGTTTACTCGGAGACCTGCCTTAACCCAGATTCTCTACCTCCAGCTCCAGTTAAGCCTGACTGGTACTACAGGGTCCCTGACTCGCACCAATTTCTATACAAGAGCCATGCTGCTGACCCAGAAACCATCTCACAGGGCCCCAAGGGAGTTAAGGCCTCCATTGCTAAAAATCCTTTGCCTTCCGAGAGAGATTCCAGATCCTTAGAAAGGTGGGGGGAAAAAGGTATATACCTCTGCTACCTTTTCTATGAGGGCCTTAAACTGTCAGTTTCATATGCTAAAATACCAACAGTTTATGTTATCACAATTGAAAAGTAAAATGTCACAACCTGAGCAACCAGATTTGAAGGAGTTGCAGGACTTGATACATAGTGCAGAACAAGTGGGTAAGCATACCTTACAATGTGGTTTTGATGCTCTAGAGGCCTCATGCAGAGCTGCTGTTACAGGATCAGTCATACGTAGGCATGCCTGGCTTAAGGAACAAGCCTTACCTGATCATGTCAAAGCTAAATTACTAGACGCTCCTCTTCAGAAGGATGTACTATTTGGTTCTAATGCTGAGGGGGTATTAAAGAAAATGGAGGAAAAGGCTAAATCAATGCAAACTGTGAAAGAATTTCTACAGGTACAACCCCCACGTTTTAGTAGAAATTGGCCTTCCAAAAACTGGTCCTTTCCTGCCACAGACAGACCCCAAAGAGGCAGATACAGGCGCCCGAGGGGCAGAGGACAATCCCAAGGATCGTACAGAGGCAGACAATGGCAAGCTCCTACACAAAGAGGTGGTGAGGACAACTCACAATCTATCAGAAAGCAAACCCAATGAATTTCCACTTTGCATGCCAACCACATCTCAAATGGCAGCCCCCTTGGGAGGAAAGCTGGCATTATTTTCAAAAAATTGGCATACTGTCACAAAGGACAAATGGATCCTGGACATTATAAACAGAGGCTACAAATTCCATTTTCACACCCTTCCAAAAATGAGAGGCATGCCAAACCTGCCACATAATCAAAAGGGCAGAGGCACAAAGGCTAATTACAGATCTCAAAAACATGAAAGCTATTCAAGAGGTACCTATGCACGAACAAGGTCAAGGGTTTTATTCCAGGCTATTTCTGGTGCCAAGGAAGGGAAAAGATTGGAGACCTATTCTGGATCTATCCATCCTAAACACATTCCTACTCATACCAAAATTCAAGATGCTCACTCTACAGCAGCTTCTTCCCATGCTGGGCAAGGAGTCTTGGCTGGTAACATTGGACCTCAAGGAGGCATACCTGCATGTCCCAATCAGACAAAATTGCAGAAGATACCTCAGATTTCTTGCAGGTTCAACTCATTATCAATTCTCTGCATTGCCCTTTGGCTTATCTACTGCGCCCAGAGTATTCACGAAATGCCTGGCATCAGTAATTGCCTACTGCAGACTTCAAGGGATACAAATATATCCCTATTTGGACGACTGCCTGATCCAAGCGGACAGCAAACACATCCTTCAGAAACATCTGGCTTATGAAATAATGTTATTAAACTCTCTGGGATATACAGTCAACAAAAAGAAATCAAGACTAATACCCTCTCGGAAGATAATTTTCCTGGGTGCCAACTTGGACACAAACACCAGATGGCCTACCTCACGCCAGAAAAGCAGGGGCAACTAATCCAATACTTCAGAACACTAGCAAATTGCACCAGGCTTACTGCAAGGAAAATCCTGCAGGCTCTGGGATTCATGGCATCTTGCATCTTACTAATCCCATGTGCAAAGCTGTATATGAGGAAACTACAATGGTACCTGAAAAACATATGGTCTCAACACAGCCACAGTTTGCAACAATAATACCACTAATTCCATGTCTGCAAAAGGAATTTCTGTGGTGGGCTCAAGCATGCCAAACAAACACAGGTCTCCCTTTCAGCAAGCCTCAAGCAAATCAAGTCATCACAACAGACGCCTTGGACTACACCTGGGGGGCGCACATGACAGATCGGTGCATTCAGGGCAAATGGTCCCAAAAAGAAAAGCACCTTCACATCAATCAAAAAGAAATGCTAGCAGTAATAAATGCTATTATAGCTTTCAAGAACTTTCTAAAACCAGGTCATCTATTGATAAGAACAGACAACACCACAGTTATGTGGTACATAAACAAGCAGGGAGGGACACATTCTTACCCCCTATGCAGACTGGCCATGTCACTTTGGAATACGGCCATGGACTTACAAATGGAACTACAAGCACAGTACTTGCCAGGCAAGGAAAACATGCTGGCAGACAACCTAAGCAGGATTATGACAGATCCACATGAATGGAAGTTGCATCCAAAAGTTTTTACAGAAATAATCCAAGAATGGGGAAGACCAGACATAGATCTATTTGCCTCCCACAAAAATCATCAATTAACAAAATTCTGCTCAAGGATCTTCCATCCAAAGGCTTCGAGAGTGGACGCTCTCTCTTTCAGCTGGACATCAATGACAGTTTATGCCTTTCCACCTCTTCCTCTGCTGCCCAAAGTTTTATTGAAGACCAGAGCAGACAGACCAAAGATGATCCTCATTGCTCCGGACTGGCCAAGGCAACACTGGTACCCACTCCTGAGGAGCCTGACGCATTCCCCACCATGGACCCTGCCTCTAATGCCTCTTCTTCTGACTCAACACAACTTCAAAACTCTTCACAGTCAGCTAAAAACTCTCAATCTAGCCGCATGGAAGATTGCTTAGCATCACAGCAGGCCCTACTCTCCAAGGAGGTGCCAGAAGGCCATCAACTAGTAAAGCTTACTCCGCAAAATGGAAACATTTTTGTTTCTGGAATGAGAAAAAGGGCCAGGACCCTGGAAAACTGAATTTACCACAAATGCTACAATATTTGACAGAACTGCTAAGCAGTGGTCTTTCTTTCTCCTCCATCAAAATCCATGCCTCAGCCATTTCTGCAGAATACAACACTGATCCACCTTTATTCTCGCGCCCTCTCTTAAGACAGTTCCTCAGAGGGGTTAAGAATTTGAGACCTCCAAGGAAACCACCAATACCTGCTTGGGATCTTAATTTCATTCTGGAAAAACTCACTCTGTCTCCTTTTGAGCCAGCTGCTTCAGCAGATTTGCAATACTTGTCCTGGAAAACAGCTTTCCTTCTGGCTATCACCACAGCTCGTAGAGTTTCAGAATTGCAGGCTCTCATGGCTGTCCAGCCTTTTATCATCTTCCATCAGGACAGAGTTTCGTTATGAACCAACCCGTCCTTTATGCCTAAAGTGGTATCCAGGGTAGCTTTAAATCAGGCCATACACTTACCTGCTTTTTATCCTAATCCTCAAAACAAAGGGGAGAGATTGCTACATTCCTTGGACATCCACAGACAACTGCATTATTATTTGGACAGAACAAAGCCTTTCAGAAAATCAGAACAGCTCTTGGTGGCCTATGCAGTAGGAGCTCAAGGAAAACCAATTTCCAAACAGACAATTTCAAAATGGATAGCCCACCTCATACGCTTTTGCTATTCCTTTCATGGCAAAACTGTACCTACAGGCATTAGAACTCATTCCACCAGGGCCACAGCCACCTCTGCAGCCTTTCTCAGAGGAGTTCTTGGATATCTTGGAAGCAGCCACTTGGAGTTCTGTGCATACCTTCTCCAAGCACTACAACTTACCATTATACTCCAAATCTAGAGCAGGCTTTGCCACTGCAGTCTTGCAGGGCATTTTGGCTCCCCCTAATTACACCTAATGCCTACCACCCCTTTCTTAGCTTTAGGATTCTACCCATATGTAAGGACTGCAGCTGTATGCACGATGAACATAGTACAGTTTTGTACCTACCATAAATGTAGATGCTCGAGTGCTAATACAGCTGCAGTCCAGGTTTCCCTCCCTTCTTCCCCTCTAGGGGTATTCTTTTATGGTGTATTTGCTTGCAACTACTGTTTTTTGATTATATTGCATTGCATTATTACCTAATTTTATGTATTGCCTTCCTTCTCGGGGCACCTGACATCTGGGGCAAGAAAAACTGAAGAAAATGGCATCGGCTGGTTCTTTTATACCCCTGTCGCACTGACGTCAGGGAAGAAGTGACGACAACCGACGCCGGACCTAGACTTTGGAATTCGGCCGACCGAGGACCCGCCTGATGGCAGGAGATCCCATATGTAAGGACTGCAGCTGTATTAGCACTCTAACATCTACATTTATGGTAGGTACAAAACTGTACTTTGCAAGCATTCCAGAGCTATCTTCCAGCAGGTACGATTGCAATATAGACGGACAATATGTCTGTGGTGTGGTACATCAACAAACAAGGTGGAAGTAGATCCTGCCCCCTCTGTCGAGAGACTCAGAATTTGGCAATGGGCAATTTCTTCTCAGCATTTTCTAACTGCAACCCACATTCCGGGGAAATCCAGTGTGATAGTGGACAGGCTAAGCAGGACAATTTTTATGCCTCATGAGTGGTCCCTCAAACAGGAAATTGCGAATCGAATTATTCGCAAATAGGGCCAGCCTTGCTGAGACCTCTTTGCTACATCCATCAACTCCAAATGCAGCAGTTACTTTGCCCTAATCCCACCTCCGGAGGAGTCACCCAGGGATGCACTTGTTCACGATTGGCCTCCGGGACTTCTTTACGCATTTCCTGTAATACCCAAAGTTCTCCAGAAAGCCAGATCATTGAGTTCCAAACTGATTCTCATTGCTCTTTACTGGCCTCATCAGATATGGTTCCCCTTTCTATGGCCCCATCTTCAGGAGGAGCCTTGGATCCTGGACCCAGTGCCGGATCTTCTGGCTCTTCAGTCAGGAACGCTCCACCCATCTTTAAAGCCTCAAGTTGACAAGCTTGGTTACTCCACTTCCCATCTTAGCCAGGTATCCAGAACTTTCCCCAGCAGTGCGACACATTCTGGTTTCATCACACAAGAATATAACTAGGAAACTTTATGCAAGGAAATGGAAGAGGTTTTCTTGTTGGGCTGACAAGAACCATATAGACCCCTTTACAGCCTGTATTTCAGCAATTCTGGAATTTTTAACAGAAACCTTTAATCAGGGTGCAGTGGCTGCTACTGTATGAGTACAACCAGCTGCTATGTCAAACTACCACGTAGGAGACATGGGATCCAATATACTGTCCCAAAGATTATGCAAAACCTTTCTGAGGGGTACATTCCTTTTAAGATGTCCCATAAGAGAACCACCACCACCTTGGGATCTAAATTTGGTGTTATCCTCTTTAATTATCTCTCCATTCAAACCAGCCTCCTCTTGCCCACTAAAGTTCTTATCTTGGAAGACCATCTTTGTGACAGCTATTACTTCCACTAGGAGGGTTTCTGAACTGCAAGCTTTTTCTGTCCGTCCTCCCTATCTGATTTTCCACAAGGACAGTGTGTCTCTCAGGACAAATCCTTCCTTTCTGCCAAAAGTTTGTTCTGAGGCCAATTTAAATCAGTCTATTGAGCTACCCGTGTTCTTCCCCAATTATGGCAACAAGGCAAGAATACGAGCTTCACCAACTGGATGTACATAGGCAGTTTTGTTTCTACTTGCATAGGACAAAGGTTTTTAGAAAATCTGACCAACTGTTTCGTTCTCAGAAAACAGAAAAGGAACTTCAGTTTCAAAAGTCACGTTATCAAAATGGCTTACAGACACCATTACTTAGGTCTATAACTCTCAGAATAAAGAGCTGCCGGGAAAAATTAGAGGGCATTCAACTAGAGCTATGTTGACTTCCACTGCCTTTCAAGCAAGGCTCCCTTTGGATTTGATTTGTGCTGCAGCTATATGCGTTAACCCTCATACCTTTATCACTCATTGCAAAGTAGATGTTGCCTCCGGAACAGGGCATCCTTTGGTTCCACTCTTCTGAAGAGTTTATTCCCTTGAGCCACCCGAGAAAGGTGCTGGGGATACTGTCCCAACCATCAAGAATGAAGGCGAGATAGGACAACATAACATAAAGAAGTTCTGTGCTCACCATATCATTCCACGTTTGTTGTCCATAATCTTGCCTTCATTCTTGCATCCCTCCCCTCCTTCCCCCTTCCTGGAGGATCGAGAGGAATTTTTCTGAAATTGACTGTAAATTCCTGATTCCCTTCATGCCTTAAGAATTATGGGCAGAGGATCTGTTGTAGTAGTTTTATGGAGTTGCATAGTCTAGTGATTAGTTGTCTCAGACGAGATCCGTGTAGCAGTCGAGCTTTAGTATGCGACCGAGTCGAAACCGATGCTCATTTCCAAACCTATCCATCAAGAATAAAGAGGAAATTATGGGCAACAAACATGGAACATTATGGTGAATACATGACTTCTTTTTTTTGTCTGCTCGGTTATGCTTGAACACAGAGAATTTAGATTTCCAGTCGTGCTAATATGTACAGCACTTGCGTTTATAAATTATCTTACAGGTACAATTTTGTAAGTAACTGATTCCTCTGATCTTGGATTTTCTTGCAGTGATTGATTTGCATTAACTGTTTTTCAAAGTTTTTTAACTTCTAATGTGTCAGTTGCTTAACATGCTGATGCTCAGGTTTACCACCAAGCAATGTTATATACGCTTGTTCAATGAAATGATGTAACAGGCACAGTTTTAGAAGTGTTGTTGATTTGTCTGGTAACATATTCTTGTAGTTGTGATTTACATTTAGTAGAATTTTAAAGTTTTGACTTTTTATGTATTGATTTATATGTTGCTCATGATGCCAGTGAAAAGAACCTATATATTAAAACAGTAGTACTCTGGTCACAGATTTGTACTGAGGAAGGTATCGTATCATAGGGTATTAAAAACAGTGTACTGTATTTACTGGCTGTTAGAAAACAGCCATTCATTCAGTAAAAATGATATTGGGCCCTTGTAAGTGTTGTGGAGCTTGTATTTGGTTTTACTGCTTTAGTGATGAAATTGTGGTGGTTTAACTAGTCTTGTCCATGTATGAAGCCACAGGCGAGATTGCCTGGATTCCCACAATGTTTTCAGTTTTTCCCTTGTCTTTCCACTTTTCCTTCATTCCACTTGGTAATGGATACCAAAGACAGCATCACATTTTGACAAAGTCATCCCTTCAGTTCCATCAGCTCCTTGGTGCAGTACTGTACTGTTTTTATTCAGTTTATGTTTGAAGGTGTGAGTATGGTTGTCATTCGTACTCTTGAGGAACTGGATTTTGAAATCATGACAATCATTTTGCCTACTTTGGAGTACCATGTGCAAGATTTCTGCCCCTTTAACAGGTTTTATTGGTGAGGTGAAATCGGGTTTTACTTGGATGCAAATCCGCCTGCATTTCTAATAATGCATTGCAAGGCCCTATTTAACATAATAGACTTGAGTGCTTTTCACCTTTGGGACAAAGGAACAAAACCTTTTAAATGATTTGATATCTGCTGTGTTTTTGTCTTTTACTGACTGGTATGGCATGGGTCAGTTAGCCCTACTCCCTTCTATGGTATTTCTGAGACTGACATCTCTTGTTTTAATGTCTGTGTTCTATTTCAAGGAAGATCTGTACAGCTCTCCCAATGCTGTTTGTCTGCCATTTCCTCTCTAGCTGGAGACCTAGAACTCCCCCCCCCCCCCTCCCATCTGCGCTGTATCTGTGTTGATTTTATCCTTTCTTATGTTTGCAGAGCTGCCACCATGTACACAGATAAGTTGCACTATGTATTACAGTAGCTCACTGCATCATATGACAGCAAGTTAATAAATTTTAAGTCTAGTAATTTTGCCACATGTAATTTTGAGGGGTTATCTTTACTTAGCCTAAATGATGGCAACACTAACAACAGCAACTGCCTTTAAGATCAGCTCTTGAGTGTTCAGTTAGTATTTCAGGTGTTGCAAATTGGAGGCCTTTTGAGGAAAATGCATTGTTTACAGGATAGACTTTCACTGATCTTTTCTGGTTAGTATTAGTAGAGTGGCAACGTTAAAAGCTGAAATGTTCCTTCTTACAAGAGGAGCAGTATGTGCAACACTGTTAAGCCCTAACTACAGGGATCCTTCTTGATAAGTTTGGATTCATCCTCACCACAAGTTACGGTTCATTATTTTTCTTAGATGCTACCACATTTGGGGTGTGTATGTAGTCGGTGATGGCACATGCATTCTATTCTAAGTGCACCTAATTTCTAGGCTGATTAGTTTTCTGCCACTTGCACTGTTTGAATCTAGCCCTGAGGCACGTTATTGAAAAGTCCCCCATGTTTACTCTCTAATAGAGGACTACATAGTGTCCTTTTGGCCATCAAATTAGTAGTCGTAACCCACACTAGTGTGTCCTATTACTGTCTTGGGAAGGACCGTGAAGGTAAGCACTGCCTGAAGTGTCAGCGTTTCGTAGGTTGTTACTAAGGCCCTTACAAGCCTAGCTGCATATACCCCAAACCATTTGAATCCTAAGTGTCATACAGGAGGAGTGTTATGTTAGTAGGCAGGTAGTCTTTTTATTGACTGCATCTGTCTGTAAAGGACATGTGGGGGGGGGGGGGGATTTACTATTTTTAATCCAGTTGTCAAGGTTTCATTTGAATAGGGTCAAGAATTAACTCTATTCCATAATGTGGGGATCCTTTAGGACATTTATGTGTCCATATACCACATTCCGCTTATGTAACAAGCGAAGTTCAGATCCCTTGATTTAGTGTTTCTGGTGCTGTTTGTTTTGTTTTTATGTGCAACAGATCCATCAGGGCTGTGTCTGAGGAAGCCCTGTAAGGCAGACAGAAATCCCTGACAACAGCCTGTAGGAGACTGAATATAGAGACAGAGCCTTTAGGCAATCATTGTAGGATAGGGTATTCATGCCCTAAATTCTCCTGGTTAGAAACCTTTGTGGGCGTTCCAGCTGTCGCAAGTGTCTGGTTAGATGGATGCCAAAGGGGACATTGTATTCAATGATAGAGCTGATAAAGACAGAGTAGAGTGATACTGTAATTTTCTTGGACCTGGATGCCATACCCTTCCATATAAATTGGGCGACACAGAATGAATTTCTTATTTTTGCTACATGTTGGTCAAAGGCCAAATTGCTGTCTACATGTATTCCCAGATCCCTACTGGGTTGACTGTCAGGAGGGTTTTATCGATGGAATAATTAACTTGCTTTGACAGTTTCCCAAAGGGCATTATAATGCATTTTTTGGCATTAAGGTTTAGGCCATGTCTCTGGCACCAGTCATTTGTCTGTAGTAATCTCTCTTGCAAGATATAGTAATAGTTCCCAATTTATAGCCTTTACTGTTGGCCTTGACTTACGAGAAGTAGATGCCAAATAGGAGTGGGCCAAGTACAGGGCCCTGGGGTACTCCACTGGTGATCGGCCTCTTGGTGGAAGTTGTCTCACTAATCCTGACTTCTTGGGTCCTGACTGTGAGCCAGCCAGCAATCCAGTGAGTTTTGTAAGGGTTTATATCTTGGCTCAGAGAGCGTCCTGACTGTGAGCCAGCCAGCAATCCAGTGAGTTTTGTAAGGGTTTATGTCTTGGCTCAGAGAGCGTGTCAACAATGCCTGAGTGGGATATTGTAACAAATGCCTTAGCCAGGTCAAGATATGCAATATGCACTGTTTTACCCTTGCCCATTGCCTTGGTGACCATCTTAAAGAAGTCTACCAGGTTATGCAGGCATGTTCTTCCCTTAAAGCCAAATTTGAATGTTTCTAGTGTCTGTAGATTTCCGATGTCCTTGTTTATTATACCAATAATTCATTCCATGGCTTTGCATTTTAGGCTCGTTAGACTGATTGGTCTGTAGTTGCCTGGGCTGGTTGATGGTCCATCCTCGTGCTGGGGAATGACTGTTGCGTTCCTCCATTCACTTGAAACATAGCCTGTTTCAAGGCCGTCGTTGAAGTGTGTCTTAAGTGGTCCTGATAAGTCATGTTTTAGACTGTTCAGGAGGCAACTAGAGATTTTGTCTGGACAAATGAAGGTGCTGTTCTTGGCTTTAGCAAGTGCTGCCAGCACCGGGTCCCTTCTGATAGCAGGGGAAGTACGTTGGAGGGGATTTCACCTGGTGGAGTTGAAGGGAGTGGGGAGAGGTTAAGTTGGAGCTGAAATATTAGCAGGTAGATTTACTGTGTCACTTTAATCAGTGTAGGTGGTACTGGTCACCACCAGTTCAGCACACTGTTGTGTGCTGCTTCTAAGGTTCTAGATGTAGCTGAAGAAGGTCCTCTGATTCTCCTAAGCCTGCAAGACTATCCAGACCCCATAGTTGTCCTTGTTGGACTTGATTTAGACCTCTTGCTCTCTTAAGCAACTAAACAAGTAACTACTCGTCTTTAAAGGAGATGATTCTCCTGTTTTTTGGCCATGAGCTTTCTTTTGTTATATACTCTGTTTAGGTGAGGATTCCACCAGTGTGTCTCATTTTTAGTGTTTGTTTTGGGGTTATTTCTGGTGGGTACAACCACCACTATGCAGCCATTCATGTTTGTATAGTGACACAGAGAATAATTCTGCATAGGTAGCTCTGGTCTCGAGGATGGGGTAGCCTTGAATTTTCAGAAACTGTGATTTAATAGGGTGTAGTTTGCCTTTGAGTAGTTCTTGACTGTTACTTGTTTACTGGATTGTCTAGGTTGATTTTTTTTTTTTTTTTTTTTGTTCTTCAAATGAGACTGCTTTGTAATCCAACCTCACTAGTAAGGACATGAAATGGGGGGGGGCAACACCTTCCCATGTTTGTGAGTACCAGATCCAGTATGGTTGATTCTCTGATTGGAGCATGCACTCTTTTTTTCCCCAGGATGTTTGTGTTAATAAGTTTAGGAAGTATTGTACTTGGGAGTTTGTGGCAGTGTACCCTCCCAATCTATAGAGGAGGTAGATGTCCTTCAAGGATGCATCTGCAGTCCTAACAAATGGGTTGTCCTGTCGTCAGGCAGCCCTTCGGTCGGCCGGATTCCAAAGTCTGGGTCTGGCCTCGGCTGGTGTCACACTTCACCCGACGTCATCACTGCTGGTCTTCGGGTATAAAGGCATCAGCCGGCGCCATTTTCCCCAGTCTTTCTTGCCGCGTGGCGCCCGAAGCAGAAGCTGTTCGCAAGTGCCGGTCGGTCAGATCCAGAGATTACTACTACCGAATACTACTTCGAAGACTTCTATAAAGCTAAGTACCCCGTTGGGGACTCTTTCTTGCCTCAGCCGTTGTCAGAAAAAGTGAATAACTGTTTAACTTGTGGGAAACAAATACCTCATAAAGATTTCCACTGTTACTGCTTACCTTGTTTAGGCCCAGACCACGACGTAGCAGCTTGTTTAGCCTGTGCTTCCTTCAACCGACGAACGCTTAGGCGTCGGTCGGAGTTTGCTGAACAGTTTTTCGGCTCAGATTTTGCGTACATTATGCCGTCGGATCCTCCGACTACTCAAATTGTTAAGAAACGCAAAGAAAAGGACCGACACTCGCGGTCCGCGGTTTCGGCCGAAACCACGGTTAAGCAAACCGCGAGTGTCTCGGTTTCGGCCGAAACCGAGCAAACGGGTCAATCTCCAGCCGAATCCATGACTACTACCGAGGCCTCTTCTACCCTAGTTGAATCGGCCTCTGAAGTTTTGCCTACTACTGTGGTTTCTCAAGATTTATCGGACACCATCCCTTTGGATGTCTCTACCCCAGCACGTGGTGCTGCTAGGCCTCCTGCAGCCATGTCTATTAAGGCCTTTGCTAGGGCTAAAGCGGCCAAAACTGCTAAGTCTGTGCCTGTTAAGCCCCCCTCTCACAGGCCCAGTTCCAGTTCCCAAATGCTTACTCTGGCAGAGGATCTCATCTCTTTAATAAGGGGATCCCAATCTCACCCAGACAGGGCCTCTCAACCCCCAGAAAAGAGGCCTAGAGCAGAGCCCCCTGAGCCAGTGTCCTCAGATGACTCTTCTGATGATACAGACAATACAGACCATCCAGAGGCTCCTTTTTCTACTTATGAAGATTCCGATGCTGAAGAATCGATTCCTTCTGCCTCTCCACCAGATGAATTTTCTTTTGGGGAAACCTTACATGCCATGAGAGAGCAATTCCAATGGCAGGGACAAGATTTCTCAGACTCTAGAAAAAGGCTTAGGACCTTTTACACTTACCGCAACACAGGCCTTTAGCTATACCTCCAGTTCTTCCTGTTGTGGATGATGCATTCAATGATGCTTGCACTGCTCCTGACACTTTACCCCCTGCCCCTGCTAAGCCCGATAGGTTTTACAGGGTCCCGGACACTCATCACCACTTATACAAGGCTCCTTTTGCAGATCCTGAGACTATTTCCCAGGGGCCTAAGGCAGTAGCTTCAACCTCAGCGAAAAACCCTCTCCCTTCTGAAAGGGAATCCAGGTCCTTAGAGAGATGGGGTAAAAAAGTATATACCTCTGCTACTCTCTCAGCTAGAGCTTTGAACTGTCAGTTTCATATGATCCAATACCAAGAGTTTATGCTTGATCAATTAACTAAAGAACTGTCCTCTGATGATACCTTAGATAAGAAATATGTTCTAGAAATGGTGAATAACATTCAGCAGGTTAGTAACCATTCTTTAAAATGTGGCTATGATGCACTGGAGGCTTCATTTAGATCAGCCATGACTGGCACAGTTATAAGAAGGCATGCATGGTTGAAAGAACAGGTCTTGCCGGATCATGTTAAAGCAAAGCTATTAGATGCTCCTATGGATAAGGTCAGTCTATTTGGTTCTCCTGCCCAACAGGTAATGAAGAAAATGGAAGAGAAGGCAAAATCTGTACAAACAGTTAAAGATTTCTTACAGGTTCAGCCCCCAAGGTTTAGCAGGAACTGGCCTTCCAAAAATTGGTCCTTTCCAGACTCCTCTAAAACTCAGAGAGGCAGGAATAGGCGTTCAAGAGGCAGAAATCAATCCAGAGGAGGTGCCTACAGGGGACGCCAGTGGCAAGGCAATAACCAATGAGGCACAGATACAACCACTACCACTGCAACAGGACAATCACAGTGACTTGACTCTAACACCGCCTACCAGGGAACAAATAGCAGCACCCTTAGGCGGAAAGTTAGCCTTATTTTCAAAAAACTGGCACTATATCACAAGAGACAAGTGGATTTTGCAGACTATAGACCAAGGCTACAGGTTTCATTTCCACACTTTACCAGAAAAAAGAGGAATGCCAAACCTACCACCAAATCAAAAGACAGAAGCTCAAAAACAAATAGGTCAATTAACAAAGATGAGAGCTGTGGAAAGGGTACCACCTACAGAACAGGGCAAGGGATTCTACTCCAGACTCTTCCTAGTACCAAGAAAAGAGAAAAGTTGGAGACCTATTCTCGACCTGTCCGCTTTAAACACATTCATCATTGTTCCAAAATTCAAAATGCTGACCCTACAGCAACTTCTTCCCATGCTGGGCAAGGAGTATTGGCTGGTAACTCTAGATCTCAAGGAGGCATACCTGCACGTCCCCATACAACCAAATTGCAGAAGATACCTCAGATTTATTGCAGGATCAGAGCATTATCAATTCTCAGCATTGCCCTTTGGCTTATCTACTGCGCTCAGAGTGTTCACAAAATGCCTGGCATCAGTAATCGCTCACTGCAGACTTCAGGGAATCCAAATTTATCCATACCTGGACGACTGCCTGATACAAGCGGACAACCAAAACAAGCTGACACAAGACTTACAAAGAGTCATTTGCTTACTACAAGCCCTGGGATACACAGTCAACTTAGTCAAGACTGATTCCATCCCAAACAAGAACATTCTTGGGTGCAGAATTGGACACAGTAAAACAGATGGCATCCCTAACTGCAGAAAAACAAGAACAACTTCCTCTTTACTTCTTGGCATTAACAAAGCAGAACAAACTAACAGCAAGAAAAGTACTGCAGGCCTTGGGCTTCATGGCATCCTGCATAATCCTGGTTCCCCATGCCAGACTGCATATGAGAAAGCTACAGTGGTATCTAAAGAATCTATGGTCTCAACACAGACACAGCTTAGAAACCGAACTACCACTGATCCCATGCCTGAAACAAGAGTTCCTATGGTGGGCTCAGGCATGCCGGTCAAACCCAGGTTTGTCCTTCCACAGCATTCAACCAAGCCAGACCATCACAACGGATGCCTCAGACCTCGGTTGGGGGGCCCACATGCTGGACAAGTGCATTCAAGGCTTATGGACTCCAGATCAGCTGCACCTGCACATAAATCAAAAAGAAATGCTGGCAGTAAAACTAGCAATCCAGAATTTCAGACCATTCCTCAAAGAAGGCCAATTGATGATGAGGACAGACAACACCACAGTCATGTGGTACATCAACAAACAGGGAGGCACTCATTCATACCCCCTATGCCGAATGGCTCTGGACCTATGGAATATGGCTCTGATGCTCACGAATGGATGCTACACCCGGACATCTTCAAGGCCATCACAAAGAAATGGGGAATGCCACAGATAGACCTATTCGCATCCCCACTCAATCACCAGCTCAAGAAATTCTGCACAAGGACATACCACCCACTTGCTTGGAAGGTGGACTCCCTATCCTTCAGTTGGAAAGGCCTGACAGCATATGCATTTCCACCTCTTCCTTTGATGCACAAGGTACTACTGAAAATCAAAGAGGAACGTCCAAGGATAATTCTGATAGCTCCAAATTGGCAAAGACAACATTGGTATCCATTACTGAGGAGCATGTCTCGGGGGGGGGGGGGAACGTGGACACTACCCCTGATTCCTTTGATGTTAACTCAGAGCAACTACAACATATTGCATCCAAACCTGAAAACTCTGCAACTGGCTGCCTGGAACATTACATAACAGCAACTAACCCAGATTTATCCCAAAGGGTTAAAGACATTATCCTTGAGGCCCGCAGACCTTCAACAAGAGGGAACTATGCAGGAAAATGGAAAAGGTTTGTCATTTGGAGTACTGAAAGAGGGAAAGATGTGTCAAAGGTAGATATTGCCAACATCCTGGAGTATTTGGCAGAGCTTCTCCATACAGGCCTGTCCTATTCCTCCATCAAGATACATGCATCAGCTATTTCTGCAGAATACAGCTTCGATCCCCCTGTCTTCTCACATCCTCTACTCAGGCAGTTTCTGAGGGGAATCAAGAATGTAAAACCTCCAAGGAAACCACCATTACCAGCATGGGACTTGAACTTTATGCTAGAAAAATTGACACTCCCTCCATTCGAACCAGCAGCAACAGCAGATCTACAACACCTATCCTGGAAAACTGCTTTCCTGCTGGCAATTACTTCAGCAAGAAGGGTTTCGGAACTACAGGCTTTAATGGCAGTACAACCCTTCCTAATCTTCCATCAAGATAGTGTCCATGAGAACTAATCCTACATTTATGCCTAAGGTGGTATCCAGAGTGTCTCTAAACCAGGCAATCCACCTACCTACCTACTTTCCCAATCCACAGAATAGGGGGGAAAGACTGCTGCATACCTTGGATGTACATAGACAGCTGCGCTACTACCTGGACAGAACCAAGGGCAATAGAAAAACTGACCAGCTTCTAGTAGCATATGCAACAGGAAGGGAAGGAAAAGCAATTTCAAAACAGACAATCTCCAAGTGGATAGGAAATTGCATAAGATTCTGTTACTCCTACCATGGAAAGCAAATTCCACAGAACATAAAGCCTCATTCTACAAGGGCTACAGCCACTACCACAGCTTTCTTATGAGGAGTGGCTACCAAGGACATTATAGAGGCTGCTACTTGGACCTCCGTGCATACATTTGCCAAGCATTATAACTTACCTCTATACTCTAGATCCCGAGCAGGGTTTGCCACTGCTGTTTTGCAAGGGATCCTAACTACACCATAATTCCTTCTTCCTCCTCCCCTAGTTTGGCTATGGTATTCTACCCATTTGTTAGGACTGCAGATGCATCCTTGAAGGACATAGTACAGTTTTGTACCTACCATAAATGTAGATGTCCGAACAGGATAGCATCTGCAGTCAGGATTACCCACCCTCCTTCCCCTCTGTGGTATTCCTAGGGTATTTGCCCACCTAATAGCTAGCTGGGGGGGATTTCTTATGGTGTATTTGTTTGTGTATATATGTACATACATGTCTATTTTTTGTGTTTGCCTTCTACTTTTTGGAAACATTGGCATTTATCCAAAAATTTAGCTTTCCAAGAGGGCAACTGGCATCTGGGGCAAGAAACACTGAGGAAAATGGCGTCGGCTGATGCCTTTATACCCGAAGACCAGCAGTGATGACATCGGTTGAAGTGCGACACCAGCCGAGGCCAGACCCAGACTTTGGAATCCGGACGACCGAAGGGCTGCCTGACGACAGGACAACCCATTTGTTAGGACTGCAGATGCTATCCTGTTCGGACATCTACATTTATGGTAGGTACAAAACTGTACTTTAATCACCTATGAAAAAGGTATTTGATTAGAAGGTGAGTGTCTGTAGGAGGTTTAGGTAAGAGTTCTGAGATTCTAGGAGCATAGATGCTGACCTTTAGCTAGGCATGATTTGGTGAGGGGACCTTACCTTTGGTGGCTTGCATGTGGATGAGCTCCATAGTATCATCCTGTTTAACCAACCTGGAAGTATGTTTGTTGCTAACAGAAACTCCTCCACCTTTGGCCCTAGTCTGTGCTGTTCTAAATGTGTGGAAGGTGTTGTAGCCTTACACATCTGGAGTACTTTCTATGGCTTTAAACCAAGTCTTGGTCATGGCACAGATGTCTGCATTCTGCAGAGTGAGGAGGGCTTGGAGGTTTAGGCTCTGGACATTCAGCAGTAACACCTTAAGGTTGCTTGTATACTTTTTGTCATTTTGGTAGTTTTGTCTTTTTAGCATTGCTTAAAAAAAGGTATAAAAGGGTGGATAAAATTTTACTCTATATCCGAAAGCCTAGGGGGGGGGGTGGGGGGGACAGGTGCGACCTACTCTTGTCAAAGCAATGTGGTCTTTTGACCATGTTGTCCCATGCTGACAGATATTGGATCCCCCTGGAGTGACACCAGAAAATAAGCTAATTATTAAAAATCAGTCATTTTTATGTTCATACTGTGGCAGCATCCTTGGTGAAGGTAGATATGAGAATGCATTGAGCAGCATTCTGTGTGTGACGCACATTCAGAGAGATTGATTGTCTCTTTCCATGTAGTCCAGTGAGGTATGTTGCAGGTCATTTACACCCATATGAACTATGAGAGAATCATATTGGTACCTGAGGTGCAGTAACGAGTGTGTGCATGGGTGATATTGTGGATCCTGACTAGAGAAGGACAACCAACCATGGTTTTCTCCTTTTCCAACCTGGTGAGTGGGGCATCTGTGTGTTGCACAGTGGAGTCCACAATAACAAGAATTTAAAGTGTATGCATACCTTATTGTCTTTGCACTTGGGTAACCATTAAGTGTAGGTTTATGTGAGATGTTTGGTGTTGCTTTTGGTATGTGCCTTAGTGATTGAGGTGCAGTGTTGCCGTTGGGTGGCTTTGGAGGCCTTTGTGATTTGGGAAGATTTGTCTTATGCTGAGAATATGTATGTGTGATGAATGGTGTGAGTGAGGGATGTAATGTGGGTATTCCTGACAACCTTATTTGTATGGGAGATTTTTGCTTCCAAGGAAGTTGTCTATTTACATCTCTCTCATATTGTGTTACTGTCTTTAATGATTAGCTGATTGTCTGAGAAATTGAGGCAATTGCTACATTGCCTGTGGCCAGGTGGTTGATTTGGGCATCCTAAGAGGCATTTGGAAATTCATATCCATGTTGTCTGGTCCTGTAATAGGGTTGGCTATTTATGATTAAGGATAGGGTTTTTAGCTAGGGTCTCCTAGGATAGTTTCTATGGTTAAGGGCAAGATTTTATGCAGTGTGAGGATATGGTAGTGCTAGTCAGTGCACAAGCCAGCTGTTCTAAGCTTATTTCTACACAATGCCAAACTGCTTAGCAGGTTTTATTTATTATTTATTTGACCTTTGGGTGTACAGAAACCGTTATCAGCAGAGGTCTGGGGAGAAAAACTCCACATACAGTACAATACAAATGCAGTATAATCCAATACAATATAAATTACATTAGAAATACTATACAAAACTAAGTTGAAAGAACAAACTTACTACACATCTAGACAATTCTACAGAGTTAAAACATTATAGACAATAATAGTCATTCTCATCATTCATGGTGTAGTGCCCAAAAACTAATGTGTAGGTAGTGCAGTGTGTGACATTGACTGTTATAGTACATGAAAAATAGAACGTTTGTTTCAGTTGGGGAAAATAGTAGCCATAAAGTTAGCGATGCAGGTAGATAGTGAGAGAGTTAAGAAGAATAGAAGCAATACAGCCTGAGCAGTAGCTTAAGGATATGGTATAGAAGAGCCTGAGGATCTTATAGTCTGTGAGGGATTGAAATGTGACAAGAAGAGGATGAGACTAGTGTGGAAGAAGAGGAAGTGCCGAGCATTAGTCAGGCTTTATGCAGGAGCAGAGCCATATATTTTTTGAGATGATTTTTTTAGAGGCTTTGAAAGGGGTTAGGCCAGACATAGACCCGGTAGCTAGAGGTAGTGAATTCCAAAGTATAGAGACAGAGTATGAATACAGACAGTGATCTGGTTTTCTTGTGGTTTTAGAGATGGCTAAGAGATGTTTGTCTTCTGATCGCAGAGATCGATTTGGTGTGTATGGTGCGACTAGACTGGCTAGTGCAGGGCAGGCAGTAAGCTTGAGGATAAGGTTGTGCAAGGTGGATAGTTGAATAAAGGCAAGTTGTTTGGGGAGTTCAAGCCAGTTTAATTCTAGGAGTGGTTTACAGTGGTGTGTGTGATATTTTGAGTTTGTGGCAAACTTTGCAACTTTGTTGTAGCACTGTTCCATCTTGCTTAGGGTAGAGGTTTGTAAGTTAGTTAGGATAGGAGCAGCATAAAGAAGGGAGGGAAGTAAAAATGTTTTTGCAAGGCTAGTTTTGTTTGCTGCAGTAAAGAAATGTTTGTTTCTATATAAGACCCCCAGTTTTTGATGGGTTTTCTTTATATTTTGCTGTATATGAGGGTCAAATGAAAGTTTGTTGTCAATGATAATGCCCAGAAGTTTGGTTTCCTGCACTATTTCTATGACCGTGTTGTCAGATGCAAGGATGTTGAAATGTTCAGTGACAGTGGAGGAGTTTTCGAGATGAAAGAGTACTAGTTCTGTCTTTTTTGGATCAAGAAAGATTTGGGCATTTTATAGCCAGGATTCAACTGCAGTAAAGGACTGTTGAGTTTTTGAAAGTAGTTCTGGTAGTAATTGAGCAGTACAGATTATGGTGGAATCATCTGCATATCGAATGAGGGTCCCAATTTGAGAGGCAGTGTGAAGGTTGTTTGTGAAAATGTTAGAGTAGGGGTCTTAGGATCGAGCCTTGAGGGACTCCAGTAGAGTTGCGGAGAAAGGTTGAGAGTTTATTGGACTATTTCACTGCTTGTTGACCATCCTTGAGGTAGCTCTGAAACCATTTTACCGTTGTGAGAAGCCTAAGTTAAGACAGTGTGTTCAAATGTAAGGGGTGAGACGTTGTGTCAAAGGCCTTGAAGAGATCAAGGAATACTGATGCTGTATAGCATCCTGCATCTCTGGCCTTCATCACAGTGTCTGTAAAAGATAATAGGGCTGTAGCTGTGCTGTGGTTAGGTCGGAAGCCATGTTGAGTTTTGGTTAAAAGATTGATGTTCTTCATGTTTCACTGTTACAGTCATCACATTTGGGTTATCTGCTTGCAGTAGCCCTCAGTCAGCCTGATTTATCAAACTCTTGGGTCCTGCGTCAGTTGCTGTCTCCTCTTCCATGATGTCAGGTAGTCAGGTGTATAAAGCATGCAGCCGATGTCATTGCATCAGTCTTTCTTGCCGTGCGGTGCCAGAAGCAGTTCCCGAGTGCCAGTCAGCCGACTCCTGAAATTTACGTTTTCGAGTTTCAGAACCAAAGTCTTCAACTAAAGCTAAGTACCCTGTTGGAGAAACTTTTTCTTGCTCTAAACCGATGTCAGTAAAAGTCAATAATTGTATTTCTTGTGGAAAGCAAATACCTCATAAAGATTTTCATTCGTACTGTATTCCTTACCTAGGCCCTGACCACGACGTACCTCACTGTCTGTTTAGTGCGTTATTTAAACAACAAACTATTCGTCGTCTGTATATTTACTCTTCTAAATATTTTGGTACTCTGTTCAATTACCCAGATATGGCTTCGGTAAGCCACCCGACTACCGACATTCCGAAAAAACGCAAAGATAAAGACAGAGGCAGGCCACCTAGGTCCAAAGCTGCCGACGATGCTTCTCCTAAGCTAGTCGCCAGTTCGCCGGTACTCAGTGAGGCGCTTTTGCAGCCCCTGATACCCGCTACTTCAGATTCGCAGGCATCTACTGAGACCCATTCGGACTCCAGTATGCCGCGAGATGCTTCAACTGTGGAACCTGCGGATGTCTCTATCTTGATTGGGTCCAGAGCCGCTGTGCAGGCACCGGCTTCTGAGGGTGTATTCAGGCCTACTGACTTGCATATTAAACCAATGCCATCTTCTTCTTCAAGGCCTAAAACTCGATCCATGCCTAGAAAACCGATGCCCAGACCGCATGGTCAGGTCTCTATGCCTAAAAAACAAATGATAAGAATGGTTGAAGACCTTATTACTTTAATCAGGGGAAGCCAACCTTCCCCCTCTAAGAGACCTAGGAGTGAATTTGCTGATGATATTTCTGATCAGGATTCTGAAATTTCTGTTTCCTCTGATGACCAGGATTTACCCTTCTCTACCTATGAGGATTCTGATGCAGAGGACTGTATTCCCTCTTCTTCCCCTCCAGAGGATTTCTCTTTTGGTGAAACCTTGCATACTCTTGGGGAGCATTTTCGCTGGGAAAGCCAGGATTACTCTGATTCTAAAAAGTGGCTTGGGGATTTCTTACTCCTGCCCCAACACTGGCCTTTAGCTATCCCCCCCTGTACTGGACATTGATGATGCCTTTTCGGAATCTAGCTTGGCCCCTGACTCCTTACCTCCTGTTTCCAGAAAACCAGATAGATATTACAGGGTTCCTGACTCTCACAAGTTCCTCTTTTTAAAAATCCAACTGCAGATCCTGGGACCATTTCACAGGGACCCAAGGGCATTAAGGCTACTACTGCCAAAAATCCTACCCCTCTGATAGAGATTCCAGGGTGCTGGATAGATGGGGTAAGAAGGTATACACTTCTGCAACCTTGGCCATTAGGGCCTTAAACTGCCAGTTTCATATGTTAGTGTCAGCAGCATATTATTGGATTGCTTAAACAGAAAATTATGTTGATTCCTGACTGTGCTGAAAATAAGGATTTACAGGATTTAATGCATTCTGCTGAACAAGTTGGAAAACATACTTTGCAATGTGGTTTTGATTCACTAGAGGCATCTTGCAGGGCTGCTGTCACTGGGTCTGTACTTAGAAGGCATGCTTGGCTTAAGGAGCAATCTTTGCCAGATCATGTTAAAGCTAAATTGCTGGATGCTCCCTTCAACCAGGACTGCCTGTTTGGCAACAAAGCAGAAGTACTTAAAAGTTGGAGGGAAAAAGCTAAATCTATGCAAACTGTTAAAGATTTCCTGCAAGTACAGCCTCCAAGATTTAGTAGGCATTGGCCCTCTAAGAATTGGTCCTTTCCTGCCTCTTCCAGGCCTTCTCAGTCCAAACCCAGAACCAGCAGAACAGCCAGGCTTCCATCCCAAGGTACGCACAGGACTAAGCAGAGGGGGGCTCCCACTTCCAAATCAGGGAGTAGTAAGACTCCCCCCTATGGTAAACTGTCTCAATGACTTAACCTTAAAACTTCCAAGCCCTTCTCAACTGACTGCTCCTTTAGGGGGAAAGATTGCTCTGCAGGCAAAAAACTGGGAACTCATTACCCAGGACAAGTGGGTTTTAAATATAGTTTCACAAGGATACCGATTCCACTTCCACACTTGACCAACCCCAAACAGTTGGCCAGATCTACCCCCAAATCAGTGGCAGAGGCTCAAAAGCAAGTACTGTTTCTCTTAATTATATGGGCAATTCAGACTGTCCCAGAAGAGGAAAGCGGACAAGGTTTCTACTCAAGACTTTTCCTGGTGCCCAGAAAAGATGACACATGGTGTCCTATCCTGGATCTGTCTATACTAAACACCTTTTTGATTATCCCAAAATTCAAGATGCTAACTCTTCACCAGTTGCTTTGTATGCTAGGCAAAGATGCCTGGTTGGCAACACTGGATTTAAAGGAAGCCTACCTGCACATCCCAAACGGGAAATCTTGCAGAAGATGCCTTCAAAGCAGGCTACATGCACTAATCAGTTATCTGTACTGTTCTTTGGCTTATCTACTGCGCCCAGGGTATTCACAAAGTGCCTAACTCCGGTCATTGCATTTTGCAGGCAAAGAAATATTCGAATATATCCTGGATGATTGTCTAATTCAGCCAGGACATACTTTTAAATCATCTGGCATTTGTACAAAAGGTGTTAACTTGTCTGGGGTACACCATAAATGAAAATAAATCACATCTTGTACCCTGTCAACAAGTTGTATTCCTGGGAGCAAGCTTGAACACAGCTTCCCAGATGGCTTTCCTCACACCAGAGAAACCAGTTCATTTGACAGCTTACTTCAAACTAATGGCCACAAAAGCCCTGCTATACAAATACTGCAAGACTGGAGGTTCATGGCCTCCTGCATTCTCCTAATTCCATATGCAAGACTGCATATGAGGAAACTACAATGGTATCTAAAAAGCCTATGGTGTCAACGTTCTCAGGATCTAGAAGCAATGATTCCTATCATACCTTGCCTACAGTTAGAGTTCCTTTGGTGGACAGAGGTCTGCCACCAAAACAAGGGACTGCCATTCACTCTATCCCCTGCCGCTCAAACCCTACTATGTATGGGAGGCTCACTTGGCAGGGAAGTGCATTTGGGGCAAATGGAACCCAAGTCAAATGCACCTGCATATCAAAGAAATGTTAGCTGTACAGAATGCTCTGACAGCCTTCAAGGACCACATTCTTCCAGGACAATTAATGGTAAAGACAGACAACACCACTGTTATGTGGTACATAAACAAGCAGGGGGGAACACACTCATACCCTCTCTGCAGACTAGCCATGGTTCTGTTGGAACCCAGCCTTGAGCTACCAAGTGCACCTACAGGCTCAGTTCCTGCCAGGAAAGTTAAATACACTGGCAGACGAACTAAGCAGAAATCTCATGGACCCACACGAGTGGAAACTGGAACCAAAGACATTCAACATGTTGATAAACAAATGGGGGAGCCCAGATATAGACCTTTTGCCTCCCCCCAGAACTACCAATTGGACAAATTCTGCACAAGGACTCCCCACAACCGAGCTTGGAAAGTGGATGCCCTGTCCTTCACCTGGAAAAATCTATCAATTTATGCCTTTCCTCCTCTGCCTCTCCTCTCCAAGGTACTACTAAAGATGAAACTGGACAAACCAAGGACGATACTGATTGCCCCAGACTGGCCACGCCAACACTGGTACCCCCTCTTGCGCAGTGTCACTGCTGGCACCTTGGCACCTGCTTCAGACCCGTACCCTGCTGTCCCAGCAGGAGGGTCAGATTCTACACCCTCAGCTTCAAACCCTGAACCTGGCAGCGTGGCTAGTTAAACACTGAAAACCAGCTTGGAGATTCCAAAAGTTAATATAAAAACTGTAAACCTGGTCAGTGACCACTCGAAGACTACCAGGAAAAGGTTTCAACCACCAAAATTTATTGAAGCGCTTTTCGTCTGCTTCATAAGCAGACTTCTTCAGAATACAATAAATGCTGACCAACCTGCTGTATTTAAAACTCTAAATTAGACATCAATTAAATGCATTGAACATTAATTAAAAGCCTTAAAGGCAAAAAGTCAATTAAATATATGCAGTGTTCATCGCAGTCAATAAATTAATCCCTGCTTCATAAACTGAGTACTTAATAAAATATGCAGTACTGTCAAACTATTGACGCTAGTTTAAATACAGAAACGGCTTATATATTTTAATAAAATATGTCTTAAAAAGGGGTTTGATAAAAATTGTGACAATGAGTTGGAATATGGTTAGTAACACCCACTAAAGCTCATAAGCACTGACACATCAAAATGGAACTTACAAACAGTAAAAATATAATAGAATTATGTAAAAGTATGAAGTATAAATAAATTAAGCAAGTCCTGTACATAGCGAGACAAATTATGACTTGTTTTTACATATTTAATTTAACAAAAAATACTCACAATATGTAATTCCTTATAAATGTACTTAAAATGCAAGAATATATGACCAAATGTAAAACATTTTAGAAAAAGACTAATCCAAAAGAATCTCAAGACACAAATAGAGACATAGCTATTGACCAACTAGTTGTTGACAATAGAGGCGGTCCAGCCTCACTTAGGTTATTGGCACTTGAACTACACTGGCAGATTAGGTTGGAAGCCTACCACCCCCCAGGTCTCAATGAAGCATGTTCCATATCTTGTCTGTTGAGCATTCTTAGCCTTAGAAGATAGATGTAGGTAGTAGTATTGTAACTAGTACACACCTTTTAGAGGTACCCATGTCTCTATTTGTGTCTTGAGATTCTTTGGAAATAGCCTATTTCAATGAGTGTTTAGTCCGGAAAATAGTGCCAAAGGGTTTAAGGCACTTTCAATACCCGACAGGGTTGGTTGGTAATTCTGTTTTCCATCAGGAATTGATTTCCATGTATGACAGGCATGGTTTTGAGTTACTTAATGTCATGATTAAACACTACACACTACAGATTGAAGAGCTTAACATGGAAGCTAATGCTTTGGACAATGTTATTAAAGCTGATGTGACCTTTGACCGATATAGGTTTGACTATACTAGATTATTTAGTAGCATTGACAGTTATTTAGCTAAATTAAAATCAGTGAAAGTTAAAAAACTAGAAAGGGATTCAAAAGCTTATAGAGATGGGGTAGCTTACCCGAACCCTCCTTCAGGGCAGGTTCGTAGGGCTAACACTCGTTCCTACAACACTAATTCAAATCTTAATGCTCACCCTAATGTAGGTGAAAGTGCTCTAGTTGACAATTTTGTCAACACCATCCAGGAAGACTCTACTGTGACTAATGAATGTTTTCCCTTGGTTGAGCTACGCAGGAGTGAGAGATTACAGAATAGAAATAACATTAATAGTAACAATAATGTTAACCCACAGGAGAATTTTTTAGGGGCGAGACCCAAGACACAACGTCAATGGTCAAACCAAATGAGTCAGAGGAGGACCAATCGTTAGCAGCCTTGGCATTTAATCATTTGTTTCCCAGTATCCAAGAAGAAGTGCCTAGTGATGAAACAACTTTGTCTGATTCATCATTTAATGATGTGAATGAGGACCAAGGGCAACATGGTCCGATTATTAGTACAAATACTTTAGGTGATTTTAACGTTTACAACTTTTCAAATATCATTATCACCCCTGAAATGGCGGACCTTATGGCCAAGGGCCTTACGTATGTCCCACACCATAAATGATTTTGTCAAGGCCATTATTGATGTCAAAACCTTTACCAGGAAGCTCAACTTTAGACTTATGATGGGTGGGGGGGCATATACTGATACATCTAATCCATTGCATGTACCTAGTACGTTCAACCCCCCTCTCCACCCTTTACTATCTTTGTTTGAGCAGGTATGTGAGTTGGATATCAGATGTACTAAAATGAAAGCAAAGTCACACAGTACTTCTTCTAAAACATGTGGAAAGTATACTACTAATAATTCTGAAACCGATTACATACAAATTCTGCGTTCCAACAATTTACGCATTTGCAAACCCGATAAAGGAGGGGGGGGTAGTAATTTTTGATAACAATGACTATTTTGAGCGTATGTTAGCATTACTTGACACCCCAGCATACGCTTTGAGTTCATTAAATGAAGTCAATGGTGCCTATCGAATTATTAAGGAACAGATTGAAGAAATGTTCCTAGATTCAAGGATTAACCTTGATTTATATCACTATATGTCAACTTCACACCCCAGAATCCCTTACTTTTTCGGCATACCCTAAATCCATAAAAACGTAACTAATCCACTTATGCGGCCCTTGATTGATAGCCGGGGTTCACCATCCTATGCATGTGCCAAAGTGGTTGATCATGTCCTTGGTAAATATATTACCATGGAGAAACAGATTTGCAAAGATTCATGGACTTTTTGTCCATGATGAATGAGATTAATTATGAGGACCGTTACAACTTCCTCACTGTGGATGTAAAAGACTTGTATACCTGCATCCCTCAGGATATAGCAATTGACTGGGTAGGTGAGAGACTGAAAGCTAGAGAAGCTAGTAGCTACGACATCTCATTAGTTAGTGAACTTTTGGATCTAACACTGCCTAGGAACTTTTTTATGTTTGGAGACAATTACTACTTACAGACAGTGGGAGTTGGTATGGGCTCGCCCTATGGGGCTAGTGTGGCGAACTTGGTCATGGCACAATGGGAACACCAATTTGTGTTTAACCACCCCCTGTTCAGTAAACATTCAGCATTTTATACACGCTATTTGGATGACATCTTTATTCTCTTCATTGGTGATGAGGCACAGGCTGTAGAATTTGTCAACTATTTAAATGTCACGACAGAATTCTTAAAATTTACTTTTACTTTTGATGTTAAGCAGACCTGGATATTTTTTTAGAAAAGGACTCTACTGCTTCATGTTACACATCAAAGGTATATAGAAAGCCTACTTACTCCAACACCTTGCTGCATTTTACCAGCTGTCATCCCTTTACACAGAAACGTGCAGTTGTTAAAGGACAGCTGGTACGGGCAGCAAGAATTATCAGTAGAGATGACATTTTTGATGCTGAATGTTTCACACTTAAAGGGATGTTTTTAAGTCGGGGTTACCCCTCTTCATTAATTGGCGACTTAATTAAAGAAGTCTCTAGTAAAAGGAGATCCAATGTTTATGTACCACTTCTTCCATTTAAGGAAAGAGTCGTCTCTACCATGTTGACATCTTGTGTTATTAACTTGAATTTAGGAACTGATGACAGGATCATTGAGGTGGATCCACCAAGGTTCATTACCACGTTTGCTATTGACAGTGACATTTTGTGGGACATTGTCAGGAGGAACTGGCATTTGTTTAGAGTGGACCCAGGGGTGTTTGCTAAATTAGGCACAACTCCAAAGGTGACTTACAGGAAAGATAAGAACCTTAAGTCCTGGTTTGAGATGAAACCTCCTACCACAAGATCCCCGGGAATGTTCAAATGCCATGCTTGCAAATTTTGCAACTATATTATTGAATCTAGTAGATTTTCTGTCAACAACCAAGAGTACAAATTAAAACATAGGAATAATTGTAACTCTAAGATGTTGGTTTATTTAGCTTCATGCCAAAATTGTTTGGCATTTTATGTGGGGAAGACTGAACGCAAGTTTAGAGAGCGTATTTATGAACATCAATACGCTATTAAAAAACATAAACAAAACAATGCTCTGGCTAAGCACGTGGTTGAATTCCCCACTCACCAGTTCAAATTTATAGCTATTGACCAACTAGTTGTTGACAATAGAGGCGGTCCAGCCTCACTTAGGTTATTGGCACTTGAACTACACTGGCAGATTAGGTTGGAAGCCTACCACCCCCCAGGTCTCAATGAAGCATGTTCCATATCTTGTCTGTTGAGCATTCTTAGCCTTAGAAGATAGATGTAGGTAGTAGTATTGTAACTAGTACACACCTTTTAGAGGTACCCATGTCTCTATTTGTGTCTTGAGATTCTTTTGGATTAGTCTTTTTCTAAAATGTTTTACATTTGGTCATATATTCTTGCATTTTAAGTACATTTATAAGGAATTACATATTGTGAGTATTTTTTGTTAAATTAAATATGTAAAAACAAGTCATAATTTGTCTCAGTATGTACAGGACTTGCTTAATTTATTTATACTTCATACTTTTACATAATTCTATTATATTTTTACTGTTTGTAAGTTCCATTTTGATGTGTCAGTGCTTATGAGCTTTAGTGGGTGTTACTAACCATATTCCAACTCATTGTCACAATTTTTATCAAACACCTTTTTAAGACATATTTGCTTAAAATATATAAGCAGTTTCTGTATTTAAACTAGCGTCAGTAGTTTGACAGTACTGCATATTTTATTAAGTACTCAGTTTATGAAGCAGGGATTAATTTATTGACTGCGATGAACAATTCATATATTTAATTGACTTTTTGCCTTTAAGGCTTTTAATTAATGTTCAATGCATTTAATTGATGTCTAATTTAGAGTTTTAAATACAGCAGGTTGGTCAGCATTTATTGTATTCTGAAGAAGTCTGCTTATGAAGCAGACGAAAAGCGCTTCAATAAATTTTGGTGGTTGAAACCTTTTCCTGGTAGTCTTCGAGTGGTCACTGACCAGGTTTACAGTTTTTATATTCACTTTTGGAATCTCCAAGCTGGTTTTCAGTGTTTTTTGAAAGTACTTTGTGGAGTTGGCTGTTTTTTACTAGCGTGGCTAGTTACCTGATCTCTCCGTTACCATCCCTCAGTAAACAAGTGTTGGATGTCATTCTGGAGGCAAGGAGGCCTAGTACTAGAAAATCTTATGCTGAAAAATGGAAAATATTCTGTTCCTGGAACCAAACTCAGGGGATGGGCACAGCAGCACCCAATTTACCTCAGATTCTTCAATAATTAACTGAGATGCTTCACAAGGGCCTTTCCTTTTCCTCCATCAAAATTCATGCCTCAGCCATTTCAGCTCATAACCCAGAACCACCCCTCTTCTCTCATCCACTGCTCAAGCAGTTCCTCAGAGGGGCTAAAAACTTAAGACCACCCAGGAGAGCCCCAACTCCAGCCTG